>NC_056739.1:1593961987-1594261987 GCF_019279795.1 Protopterus annectens
AAATAATCCTACATCATCTAGCTCGATTGAAAGGATCAGCGTATCCCACTTCACTACTGCACTCTTCCCTTCCAAGATAAATTAATTCAACTCCTTATTGATTATTGCCCACAGCTTTTTATCTGGTGAATACAACTATGCCTATCCCATAGAAAAAGCTGTACAGACCACATCCATATCCTAACAAAAGAGCTTCTACTTTCTCAGTTTTTGTATTATCTTTTTTAAGTCTTTTCCCATATATCCTTAACTACCATAATAAAAGCTTTTTAAATCCATCCTCTTAAATACTACATCTTATTGTTTCCCAATAAATTTGGGTATAGCTGAACCAAATTGTGTGTGGGTATATAATTTACGGCTATAGCCTTTGCTTTAACTTCATTCATTTTATATCCCTCCAAAAAAAACTCTCTCAAAATGTTTTACAACACTGAGATATTCTTTTCTGGATTTATTCGGTGAAAAATAATATCATCTGTAAACACAGCCAACTTTTCTTGATTACCGTACCAATTATATCATTGCATTTCTGAGGACACTATTTTCCTTGCAAATGTCTCTAAACACAAAACAAATAAAGGCAAAACAGGAAATCTCTACCTAGTTCCTTTGTTCAAATACCACTTATTAGGGAGGTGCCCTTCCAATTAAATGTTTGTCTCCTATCCATCATGTAGCCTCCAAATTAAACCCTATTATATTATCAGAGCATGCAAGTGCTTCCATTGCTCTACTCATAAAATCCCAGCTAACTTCAATGAATGCTTTCTCTGTATCAAGACCCACAGACAACAGTAGTATTTTCTTACATTCTGTTTCCCTTTGGATCATCATTGTTTTATTAATGTTGTCAGATGTTTGCCTTCCATCCACAAAACCACACTGATCTATATTACCAATTTTGGCAATACCTTTGCCATTCTTGTAGCCAGTATCAACATAAAAGCTTTATAATCATGGTTTAAAATTGAAATGGGCCTACATGAACCTGTGTGTGATCAGTCTTTAATGTCTTTTGGTAATATGACCTAACACCATACAGCTTTCTTCCAATGTGTTGGTCACTGCCAACTTTTTAAAATACTGGTAAACAAAATCTTCCACATCTTTATCACTTTCTTCCCTGCTATCTTCCAAACTTCCACAGGAATACCATTTATTCCTGAAGACTGTTTATATATCATGTTTTTTTTTATATCATCACCCCCTATCTTAATTGTTAGCTGTTGGGCCTTATCTACCTTTAAGCTTGGCATAATTATGTCTTCCACAAATACTTTCATTTGTGCTCTTTCTTGTGTTCCATGTTTCTCTGCTTTATACAAATTTTCATAAAACTTCTGAAATATCTCTAATACCTTTACTGGATCTCAGCTCTCAAAAACAATAAACCGACAAACTAGGTAAAGGACAGCGCTGGAAACAGAGGGAGATTAACACTTTAGGACCAAAAAACAAGAAACTCTTTTAATACAAAACCAATAAAAAACAAACAGTAGTGTAAAGCGCTTTTCGTCTGTCTACATAGCCAGATGTCTTCAGACAAAGAAAGCAAAAAGTTTGCAGCATTAAGTATTTAACCCTGTACTTTTCTATTAAACTAATTAACCAATAAAAACACATCTCCATAGAAACAGTTAAAAGTCAGTAATTAAATAATGTTAAAACAGCCAAGTTCAGCATTTTCCAACTTAAAAGGCTACAAAGAAATATCAAGCAAGCAACCCCACCATCCCCACCCACCAAACAAAACATTTAACCATATAATTTGTTACCAAATATAATATTAATATTAAATATTGGTGAAGGCTTCTTTAAAATTTACACTTAAACTTGTTAAAATTATTTTATGCTGCCTCTAGACACCTACACATGTTGTTTGTACAAAGTGTTGTTAATATACTCCATTAACTACAAAAATGTACACAGTTTCATCAGATCAGAGGATAAAAAGGTCCAGCTAAATAGACCTTTTAACCTCTGATCTGATTAAACTGTGTACATTTTTGTAGTTAATAGAGTATATTAACAACAGTTTGTACAAACAACATGTGTAGGTGTCGAGAGATAGCGTAAAATAATTTTAACAGGTTTAAGTGTAAATTTTAAAGAAACCTTAACCAATATTTAATATTAATATTATATTTGGTAACAAATTCTATGGTTAAATGTTTTGTTTGGTGGGAGGGAATGGTGGGGTTGTTTGCTTAATACTTATTTGTAGCCTTTTAAGTTGGAAAATGCTGAATTTGGCTGTTTTAACATTATAGGTTCATAGGTAGGTACTACTCTATCGACCAAAAGGCATTTATAAGCCTAGCCAGAATGTAATGGCATTCGCCACCCCCTTGGATTAGTTCTCTGTGCCTCTGTCCAGCAGAGCAACTGAAGTGATCCCCGGGGTAAACTTTCTGTTTCCTATCCACTCATCAAGGTTTCTCTTGAAGAGTGTTAGCGAGGAGCTCTACCTAATGTAGACTGGAATCTTGTTCCAAATGGGAAGTCTCTGGGACAGGAATCTATCCTTCCAGCACATCCTATTTATTGTTGTGGTGAGATTTAGATCCCTAGAGCATGTGGCTAGAGGGGATACGGTCTTCTTTAGGTGGAGCATGTCCATCAATTCTGGGTTGGACATGGCCTTGTATGTCAGGCAGAGATCACCTCTGAGTAGGCGGTATACAACCTAGTACAGCTGGAGTTTCTTCAGTCGAGCTGCATAGGGCATCTGTTTGAGGCCATTGATCCTCTTGGTGAGGTACTTCTGTGGTCTTTCCAGCTGTTGCAGGTGTCTTGTAAGGTACATCTCAAATAGGGCGTTGTACTCTATGATGGGTCTGATGAGTGATGAGTAGAGGTGCACAATGACCTCTTTTGATCTGGATACGAACCCTTTTGTGATTAGGTGGGCCACATAGAAGGATTTTCTAACCACTTTGGCAATGTGATTATCAAAGGAGAGATTATTATCTACTTGGGTTCTGAGATCCTTTATTACATCTTCCGTATTTAGGGGACTACCACCTATGTGGTAGTTTATGGGTACTTTGTTTTTTCCAAAGGGGATGACTATGCACTTTTTGGCATTTAGCTTGAGGCCATGATTTTGATACCAGGTATCCGTCTCAGTGAGACCCTTTTGGAGGATGTCTGTGTCAGCCGGAGAGTCAGTTATAGCCCCTAGTTTGCAGTCGTCTGCGAACTTGGTCAGCCATAGTCCTCCTGTGCTTGCCTGTACCACTGTGAAGTATATGCTGAACAGGAGGGGTCCTAGGACTGAGCCCTGAGGAATGCCACTTGTAACCGGTTTAGAGTCGGACCTAGCTCCCGCAACTCTTACCACATGGGTTCTGTCCATAAGCCAGTTGGCAACGCATCTTGTGATGTAGGGGTTTATGTTCAGACTGGTGAGCTTGTCTATAATATCAAAATGGGAATTGGTGTCGAAGGCCTTTGTGAAGTCTAGTTAGGCTGTGTGTACCACCTTCCCCTCATCTATAGCCTTGGTAACTGTCTCAAAGAAGTCCACCAGGCTTAGGTGGCATGATCTTCTCTTAATAAAGCTGAACTGGGTAGGGTCAAGTGTTTGGAGGTTCCCAATGTCTCTGTTAATGAGTTCCATGATGATATGCTCCATAGCTTTGCAGACCAAGCTAGTCAGGCTTATAGGGCAATAGTTCCTGGGGTCTGTTGTGGCGCCACCTTTGTGAAGCAGAATAACCGTTGCTGTGCACCACTCTATGGGTACGTAGCCTGTGGAGAGGCTGAGTTTGAACAGTGTGTTTAGTTGAGGGGTTAGTTTGTCTTTGAGCTCATGTAGGATGCAGCCTGGGACACCGTCCAGTCCCATTGATGCTGTGTTTTTGCCTTTGGAGAGGGCTGTTTTAACCTGAGTGTCTGTGATTTCAAGGGCTCTACATTCGTCTGGTATGGTTATGGGCCCTTCTGGAGGTGAGAGGGGGGTGAAGTTTGCACTGAACCTGTCTGCCAGGATGTTGGCGATATCGCTCAGTCTGGTGTATTTTGTACCATTCTGCACTAACTCCAAGCAGATCTGAGCATTGCCACTTAAATTCTTGACATAACTAAAGAATGCCTTGTGGTTATCTTTGGAGTCCTTGGCAATTTTTCTTTCAAAGCTCGCCTTGGATGAGTTTATGAGGGATCGTAGTTTCTTGCTGATACTGATCAAGGATGTCTTTCCTTCTTGAGATTTTACTCTTTTCTGTACTAGTTTCCTCCTTCTATTGTATAGTTTGTTTATGGCAGGGGTCCACCAGACTGGTTTCCTTTTCTTGGAGGAGTGAGTCTTGGTTTTGCTTGGGATAGTATGACGCATGCATTCTTGTAGGTGCCCGTAAAATGCATTAGTAAAGGATTTTGCAGCTTGGACAGCACTATCCTTTAGCATGGGGGCTTTGAAACTTTCCACCTTGGTCTTAAGTAACGTGAAGTTTGCTTTTGAAAAGTTTTACATGGCGGTTTCCTTGTTCAGGGGTGGGGGCAAAGAGTGGATATCCAAAGTGATTTGTTTATGGTCAGATCTAACCAGCGAGGGGTTGACCTCTGGTGTGGAACACCGGTCGCCCATGTTGGTGATGACTAGGTCCAATATGTTATTTAATTACTGACTTTTAACTGTTTCTATGGAGATGTGTTTTTATTGGTTAATTAGTTTAATAGGAAGGTACAGGGTGAATACCTAATGCTGCAAACTTTTTGCTTTCTTTGTCTGAAGAAGTCTAGCTATGTAGCCAGACAAAAAGCACTTTACACTACTGTTTGGTTTTATTGGTTTTGTATTAAAGAGTTTCTTGTTTTTTGGTCATAAAGTGTTCATCTGGCTCTGTTTCCAGCAGTGTCCTTTACCTTTATTGGATCTTTTGTTATTTTTCTTGCTATAGAGTCCCTAAGTTTGGTGACAACACCTTCTGCTTTCTGCTACTTAAGCTATTGTGCATAAGTTTTTGTGCTCTGGAGATATTATCAAAACATAGTTGCTTAACATCAATCTTTCTAAAGTCATATTTACTATCCAAATAATCCCTTATTTTCTCTTTAGTACTCTGCCTTTGCACCTCGTCTTGCTCTGTGAGATTCCCCTTATTCTGCAGTGCCTTAACCTTTGTCATTCCTTTTACTTCTTAACCATATCTCATTGTCTTTTTTATTTCTACCCTATTTTTAAACTCCATTTTCATTTTATCCCACTCACTAGCTATAACATCTGAAGATATTTTTATCTTCACTAATAATTCTTGAATATTCTCCACTACCCTCTCCTTAAATTCCTCTCTTTTTAACAGGTAGGTAGAAAAACACATGTGTCTCATTTTTAGTTCACAACCCTGCATTTTTATTTGAATTTTTATCATTGCATGATCGGAAATAATTAATGGATATGCGTTGTGAAATATAATTTCTCTCCAGTCTAGCCCAGTTATTGCACCTTGGGGAATAATATGAAAAATCTGTTCAAGTTCCTACAACTGAATTCACATCTTCCATACCAAATATCTTCATAAATGCCTTCAGTAATCTACCCTCTTTTATTACATTTTTTCCTTCTCTAGGTCCTCATGATATATCCTTAATACTTCAAATCAAGTTCCAGTTCCCATCTAGAAGTAATATTCCCTGCTGAAAGCTGATTACCCCCCCAAAAAAAAAATAATTTTTAAGCTCCATAATAGCAGTTTTTGGTGGAAGAAACATACATGCTAGTGTAATCTTTATCCCTTTCCAAGAGCACCTTACTACTGCAAAGCTACAATTATTGTCTTTTTTCCTCTTCTATCACTATTGAAGCCCCTCTGGCAATTAGTACAATTAGTATAATTACTCCGCTTCTTGATTGTCCATGACATTCTGCTGACAGTCCATCCTGAAATTCTTTGTCAAATTCATATACTCCTTTCTTTCCAAATGTATCTCCTGCAGAATTGCTATCTGCACTCAGCATTTCTTAGTAAAATGTAATACTATTTCCTTTTTGTCTACATCTATAAGGCCATTTATTTTCCAAGATAATATAGATAGTGTAACCATTACATTAAAATGCCACTTTTCCCATCTATTATACATGGCAGTGTATTTTTTTTTTGAAATATGCATTTCCAAATGGTATGTTATATGCACACAGTAACATTTGTCAGGCTGATCTTTTAACAGTTGTTTCTTCTTATCGCCATTTGAACCCATGTCACACTTTTCAAGACTTTTTTGTTTTAATGAAAACCTTCAAACAAAAAACTAAATACATTTCAGAACATCCATATCCACCAAACTACGTATACCTTCAAAAAATGAAGTCTAATTTTCCAAAAAGGAACAATTGCCCCAAAATTGACAGCTGCAACTACAGGCATTATCTAACCTAAAATTAGGGTTACCCATGCTAAAGTGTATGCTATAGCCTGTGTTCTCATTTACAAGAATTTCTGTCTATTTTTCCTTATCTCTACCACCCTCCGAGATATGAAAACAGCTTGTTTGCTTTCAGAAAATATTTACTTTTAGCCCTATGAAAAAGTGCACTGGCTATTTTTAAATAAAATCAAATTATACACTGTTCTATTAAATGCATTGAAGTATTAAGGCTGCCAGGGAGGCTGCTCTTATTCACTTCCCATAATTTTACACTTTATTCTTTACTGAGCTGTTTGTTCACCATTGTACCTTTAAAATTTGCATTTCTGTCAGCAAATAATTCTTAGAACTCTCAAGATTAAGTGTTTGCTCCTGCAATCTGATTGTTTCTATATAAAAGTAGTCAGCAATGAATCTTTGTAAATTTCTCCCAGAACAGAATATACAACTGCCTCCAGCTAGTCAGAGATTGTTCTTTCATCTCTCTCTTAAGCATTTACCTTAGAACACTGGAAAATGTTTAACTGGTAAAGTTTCTCTATGTACCTTTTTGTCAGAAGAATGTGAAGCGGAGTTCCCTTCTATATACTGGCTCCCTTTTCATTGGATAAACTTTTTCATTTCCTCCTTAGACTGTTCTACATCCAAAAATGTCTTTGATCCTCCAGGGAAAAATATTCTGAAGATAGCTGGATACAGCAGCTTGAATCTCACACCTGCATCTTGAAATTCCTTGGTTGCTGGGATAAATATGTTTCTTTTCTGCCTGTTGTACTGTGGATAATCATTTCCACAAACACTCCAATTTTTAATATCTTTCCCTTCTGTCACAGTTTTGCCGGCATCAGCTCTTTCTGCTGATATGATTGTATCTTTACAAATACAGGTTTTGGCTGTTTTCTCAAGGCAAAGTTTGGAGAATAGTCTTGATGTGCCTTTTTAATAAATAAATCCTGCTGTGGAATATTAGTCTCATTACCTTTTTGAGCTTTCATAAAATGAATACAGTCTGTTCCTTCCAGATTCTCTGCTACAGCAGAAAATCTCAGGTTTTCTCTTTTTGTTCTGTCTTCTAGCTACCATTTTTGACACAGCTCTTCTTGAGAATTTCATACTCAGCAAGCCCTTTTCTTCATTTCATCCTCGTTAGCAGTTTTATAATTTCACCTCAATAGCTAGTTTATGCTTCTATTTGTTTCCATCCTTTTGTCTGAGTTTTATACTCCTTCAATGTTTCATTTATTTTAATCACCTCTAAGAACATTTTATTTTTTTTTTCTCTAAATAACTGGAAGCTATCTCTTGCACCAAAGCTGATGCTTGATCTGTTTTTTTGCTGAACAGCTGCAGGATTCTTCCCAGATAGTATATTTTTCAACTTTTCTGGATGAGTTTATTTCAGGTTCTCTAAAATTTTCTTTGCTGACATCCTGTCAGTGTACTTACTTGTCATTAACTGAATTTTACTCAAGCTTGATAACAGCACTGGCTCTTATATCTCTGTTTATTTTTTTCACAATTAGTGAGCTGAAATGAATCTGTTGATCAGTGTACATCCATTTTGGAAGTCCTGCTGGTTGTGCAAACTTGAACAAGTCAATAAACCAGAGAGTGCTTGGAGGAAGACTTTGATTTGATCTAGGAGCCTCAATTGTCCACTTGAGTGCAAGCCTCGTAATTAAATGAACCTATATGACCAACAGTAATTCCACTACAAATGTTAGGTTTAACTTTACTGATGCTAATAAACAGATAATGCCATATCAAACTTTCTAATTTCCTCCTTTATTAGCAGCTCGTTCAGTAGATGAATCCCAGACTTCAAAAACAGTCTTAGAATGGATTTTAAAATACCTACACAGAATATTTTTACATCAAATTCTTGTAGCTTTCTTTACTAATGTCTGCCTACAAACATGTGAACATACTGCTTAGAAAACCAACAAATATGCAAATTTATTTTTGAGATTTAAATGTATTTTCTGTAATATCCTTACCTGGAATTATCACTATCTCTGGCACTATAGTAAGCAAAAAAGATTGTGAGCCTATGCTTAGACAAAAAGAATATATGCCTTTAGGATATTTCATGAATATTCTTCTCCCTGGTAAAATACTTATCCCAAATGCAAAAAGAGAACCAGTTCTTCCCAATGTTTAGCAACATGTTTAAAACACTTCAGGAGGCAAAGAGATGTAGCATGGTCTGAATTAAAGGAAATATGACTGACATTAGAAATCCAGATATATGACAGAATTAGAAACAGAATCACAAAACAAATCAAGCAATCTAGAGCCATATGTTTAAAAACAGACAAAGCACTATGTTTAACAGTCTCAAATCCTTCTGGAAGAACATTTGTTTTACAGCAGGCTGGATCAAAGGTCATAAATTCCTGGATTATTTTATCAGTGAAGGAGAGTCACCTTCATCCCCTTGTTTAGCATTATCTTTCACCTTACACTTTTAATATTGTTCTTACCAGATCTTCTGCAGGAGGAAACAAAGGTACAATTTCACTTTGTGCACAGCATGTATATAGGACCAGACATCTTTCTCCTTTAAACCATTTATAATGACCAGTAAGTTACTTGTTTGTATTTGTTGCCCATGGCAGAGCAAGTGAAAGTGTAAAATTCAGAGTTTGCCAAATGGCTTTGTTGACCTTGGATAGTATTCTGAAAGGTGGCACTGTTAGAGTTTTGTCAGCCTGTAATTTGGCTGATTGCCTGTCAAAAGTGCATTGGGGTATGTAGTAGAGAGAGTTGTTTAGCTGTTCACAAAACAGAAATGGCAAACAGAGGATGAGGGAATCAAACCCGGAACTACAAAAAACAGCCCATTATGAGCTCACAGCATTAATTTTCTGTGATAACTGTTAAACAAGGTCATGAACAGCCTGGACATGATGGGATTAAGCCTGTAATTCGTCTAAACTATTAATGCATGTGTTTAATCTTTCCCATGAATATACAGTCTTCTCAAACATGCAAAAAGTAGCTAAGGTCTGGCCTTTATGCAAAACATCTAAGTGGTATGATTTTGATTGTCTCACTTTTCTCCCTTTCTGTAAACTTCTACAAACTGCTGTAGCTAACCAGCTATAATGTTCTCTACTATATTCCCAAATCTGGCATGAGATCATCCTAATTTCCAGATGAAAAACCCTAACAAAAGTGCCTCCCATAATATAATTCAAAAAACTCCACAAAGCAACATATCTGGCACCCTCTGGAAGGACATTTGAAAAACTAAGGAAATCAAAAACCAGGAATTGTAAAAAAAAATATATATATATATATATATATATATATATATATATATATATTTACTAAGTCTGGAGCCTTTGACAATATGTGTGTGTGTGTGCGTGTGTGTGTGTGTGTGTGTGTGTGTGTGTGTGTGTGTGTGTGTGTGTGTGTGTGTGTGTGCGTGGGTGTGCGTGGGTGTGTGTGTGTGTGTGTGTGTGTGTGTGTGTGTGTGTGTGTGTGTGTGTTTATGTGTGTCTGTCAGATCTTTTTCTTTAATAAATTATGACTGCACTGAAAAAAAGTAGCAAAATTGCACCTTTACTAGAAATTTACTGGGCACTTGAAATTAGACATTTTAGGTCTACAGTGTGACAAAATACAATCATCTTAACATTTCTAGGAACAGTAAAATATCTATGCACTAGTCTTAATTATCTCTAATTAATTTTCTCTGCTACAGTCTATCTAATTCACTCACTGTTAGCCCCCATGTCCTAATAGTTGGTATGTCAGCAGAAAAGAGAAAGACAGTAACCACACCTATTAACTTTTGAGTAGTGTTGCCAACTGTCAGAGACAAAAATGCACTAGATTTTGTGACCCCCACCCCCCAAACCAGTCGCAACAGTCTATTGACAAAATATACACAATTCACAATGTAATGTCTCAGAATTGGACAGATAGGTTAATTGTAATAACACTAAAGTGCTATGAAAGACAATGGTATGTGCCAAAGCAGGTCAAAGTGGATTCAATAAATCTCAACATTACAGTCATAGAATACGTTGCCAGTTATGCATACCAGCTACTGCCGATGTTCAGAACTTGCATTCATACTTAAATATTACAGCATTATGATTTTGCCTTTAAGTTTAGTCTTGTGCCTTCGATATTTGCAACTTCCCTTATAGATACATAGGTAAATACTAGGTTAATTGCTCTGAAGGGCTATTTTACACATAACCAATAAAGCGAGGTCAGAATCAAACCCAGTACTTTTTGCCTATTAAGTGGCAACCATTATGCCAAACCCACAGTCTAAGGGCACATATAACTAAAGTAACCCGTTGAAGAATTCCTTAAGGCTAACTGTATCAATTGTATTATCTGAAAATTACTGGTTCTGAAAAATGACAGACGTACTCTTCTTTCTGACTGGCACCTGATGCTCAGGTGTCAAAAGGCACAACTGCATTGCCCAAAGCAAAACCAACAATCCCAAACTCCAGAGGTGACAGCTTTATACACATCTTAAAGACAAAGTAAATACACAAAGAAACATCAAAACATACTAATCTAACACAAGAGCCACATTAGGATTTGTCCAGGTAGAATACATCGTTAGTTCAGCAGAAAATAAAATCATATGACAAGCCAAATGAATGACTCACGCAATGAGCTTTCTCCCGAATCTGGTTTAGTTTGGAAACCCTAAATTCTGCCTTTTCATCAACAGAGTCTTTAACAGATTCATTCAACTCCTTAGAATATTTACTTCCTAACACAAAACTCCAAAGTACAAAAAAAGACAAGTGTAACCTCAAAACCATAATTGCACAATAGCTCAATAATCAGTTTATGTAGTCAGTGCTTAACAAAAGGTAATAGAGCAAAGGGCTTCTCTGTGCAATGAGGTGTTTCAGCCACAAATCAATTGAACTGAGTGACAAAATTACACAGCAGATATAAATGAGAATATGGTACACTAAAAATGACAAAATAAATCAATAATGCCTGAGCCTAATCCAGTTACTTAAGTTGCAAACTGCACCACTTCAATACACATACGTATATATTCATGAGATGCTGAAAAATATACAATATTCTTAACTCTGAACTGGACTCCTTATACAGCATAGTATTTCACACAAATGAAATCTCCCAGTAAGTCAAGAGTTCATCAAGGATATTCACCTGTTTTGTACTACTCTGTAGACCATTCCAAGAACACTAAGTTTAGATGACTGCCAAGGAAAACAAAGATCCTAATTATTATCCCAAAAATATGTATATATACTAGTGTAGCACTCATTTATAACTACAGTGTCAATCTCATTTCATAAAATATTCTTTTATGCATCATCTTAATGTCTGCACTTCTTGTGATTCTCTCATTTCAAGCATCAGCTTTCTATGTGATCCGAAGGTTTCAACCTAACTGCTTAGTATGTAAGCCAATGCCTTTCTTTGGAGTGGGTCTGCAAGTGGTCTTATTGAAAGGACAGAAGCTACATTTAGTGATGCATATGTACTTCCTTTTAAAAAGGAACAGGAACTTGTCTGTATGTTGTACAAAGCTCTAAAATTAACATAAACTTTAATTTATGAAGAGATAATCATGGTGCAGCCATACATTTTACTATTTACAAACATTTTGTGCTGAACCGTATTTCTGTTTACTACATAAAGTGATAGTCATCTCATATTTTGTAAGCTGCTTAATTTCAAAAGAAATGGGAGAAACTGTATTCTGATTTAGAAGGAATTAGCTTTATCACTGTCAGAACTGACAAGTCATATAATTCAGACAGCATATACATATAATAATGATATTCTGAAACCTAATGGTTTCTACTGACCACAGTTGACATATATGCCTGTGTGTATTTATATACTCTGTATACGTCTATATATTTTTAGATATATCAGACGTGACTGACATTCTTTCCCACATATACTGCTTTAGTAACAACCAGAATGACATACTAAATTAAATTATTTATTATGAACTCTGCTGCAAAGCTCTGAGGCTCAGTTAATGATCGAAGCTAGAACACAGGGCAATCATGTGGCATTTTTTTATATATGTACATATGTTTGCAAAATTGTTTGAGCAGAAAAAATATAACAAAGCAATTAAAGCTTCAAAAGGCTCTGCTTACCTGCTCACACATGCAAGTGTATAGTGAAAAGAAAGAATTAATCTTTCCAATTGGTTTGTTATGGTATCGTTATAATTATTTTACTTAACAACTGACAAAAGGCATTCTCTTACATGTAAAATATGTAGTGTTATTCTGTAGATGAAATACAAAGTAAATCAATGTTAATGACTGCTCATTGCTCCTGATTTGTAATAAACGTCAAGTGATATGTGTTGAATATGGTTAGGAGTGTCTTTAGAAATATCTGTGTTCAGTGGGGCTCTATTAAACAAAAATAAAACTATTTCAATAGCTTTTTTAAAATGGCTGAACAAGCTTTCCACTTCAAGGAAAAATAATTAGCACACCGCAAACTATGCGGATTACTTAACAGTAAGAGTCCTTGCAGTAGAATTCCTTTAGTTGCAAAGTTTGCATGGTTTGTATGTCATCCAGCCACAAAGGGATACATCAAAACAATAGAAAGGCACCTATCTACTGCAAAGCACATCAAAGAAAGTGTTTACAAGTGTGTTTTCCCCACTGCAGGTTACATTACATTTTGCCCTGTTAGGTGAACTTTGGAGTTAACTGCACCCAAGACAAGCCAATTTAACTGAGTGGCCAAAAAAAAAAAAAACATAATAACTGATGCATTTTTAGAGACTAGTACATGAAAACATAACTGGTGCCTTTTTAGAGACTAGGACATGGGCCTCATTATTAAGTTCATATATTAAACACTGTACAGTTACTTGTAAAGGTATCTCATAACATGGCATAGAGCCTATTAGGTAGCTTTTTACACTGCAAAAATGCATTTGAACTCCTGGTAACAGTAAACCTAGCTGTGTACATACCTTCATGTTCTATCATTTTTACATTTAAATAAACATGCATGTGAGTTCACTTTAATTATGTAAAAATTGAAATGAATTTGTTTTCATCCTTCACTAGAGACAATTGGCCAAACCATATGCCTTCTCTTTGACCCAGTCCCGGACTTTACATTATCCCCGGACAGTTAGGCAGAACCAAAAAAGTGTCAGAAAACAACCAAATGCATAATTCACACGATACCTGTCATTTTATGTGTGGATTAAGACTGAAACAGTGATTCGTACGTACCTGACAGCAGTCTAAGCTACTGGGACATCTTTTAACCTTCCCATTAAGATATACTGGTTGCACGCTGATGAGTTGCTCCATTTGAATCCTGACAGGTCCCCCACCTCCTAGTGCATCCTGAGAATTGTAGTTTGAAACTCATTTAACAATGTCTTGGTTCAGTTGGTTAGAACTACAGACCCCAAGTACTCCAAATAATTTGTGCATCACATCATCCCTCAGCCCACAGTGGAAGTGGAACGAAAATATACACAGTACGGCCCGAATCAATGGAAATGCACTAGATTTCGCACTAGGTGCTAGGAAACTAATGTTCGAGCTATGAAGTGCATAAAAAGCACTAGATTTAGCATGAAAAGCACTAAATTGGCAACACTGCACTGTTATGGTAATTTCAACTTACACAACTGTACTTTCCTTATTTTTTACACAGAATTCAGATACTTGGTTCTGAGTGCTCAATGAGATACACTTTTCTTTTACCAGAATTTCATGTCATCCATGCTGCGAAGTTCTCTACTCAGTTTAGTTTTCTGTTGATGAGCACATTACTTGCAAAAATAGGGATGCAAGAGAATGAGTTCTGGGTATTTCAGTTTTGTCATATGAACAACACTTCCACTGGTACCTTCTTGTACATACAAGCCTAATCTAGTTTGTAAAATTCAGTATCAGAATGAATATAAAAATATGTTGTCTCCAACCATCTGCTTAACTAACTTGTCGTTTAATGGGGAGACTGTGCTGTTGATCCCAGAATGTTCAAGTGATCACTTCTCCAGTAGTCTTAGCATTATGATATATATCTTGCCAAGGAAATAATAGCTGTCCAGCTTCCAAACCTTCAGGGCATCTTCCTGTGTACAAACTTCAAGCAGCTTGAGCTGAGCTGACTAAAAGACAAGTTTGCATGCAAATCCCTTCAGAGCTTTCCTGCCAGCAGATACAGGGAGGATGTCCACACCCTGGCATAAAGAATACACAAACAAATAAGAGGGATCATGGAATGGAGGGATGGAGAGGCTACTGCAGCAATGATCATTTGAACACTGCTGCAGTAGCCACAGCAGTGATCATTCAAACATCTAGTGATACTGTAAGTTCAGCTTACACAACTGCACTATGTTCACCATACTGATCACTAATGCAGTAGCCTTAGCTATTTGGGTAGATTACCAGGTCTATGTCACATCATCAAAAACGCTATTCAGTGAACATCTACTCATCAATCCCAAAACAGTGAACACCTTTTTATCAACATCAGCGAACATATTCACCAGGGCAAAGAGATAGCTCACCAACATTCGGAGATTGCCCTTTTCCCCACTGTAGTGCGATCTTGCAGTTAGTATATACATATAAGTGGGGGGCCGCCCCCCCACACTGGGGGATAGGGGGTAGCCCCCACTTTGATGGGTTGATATACTGCACTGTGTGTATTGCTCAGCATGTTGGACAGCTAACTATTTGTCCTGGGAAGATTTTCAGTGATGTTTTGGTTTGATGAAAGGAGATTTCGCTGTTTTGGAGTTGATCAATAGATGTTCGCTGAACAGTGTTTTTGATAATGTGATATAGACTCCAGATTATCATAGCTAACTACATTTGAGAGGTGGAAGGAGAAGACTCCAGAAACCCTGGAGAATGGTCCTAGCAAAGCTTGATCTGGACCTAGAGAAGGACTCAAGCTTATAGTGCTTTGTAAAAGTATGCACAGAGGACCAAGAAGAAACTTCTAAAATATTTCTAGAAAACATCCCTTTCCAAAAAGCCAATGATGAAACCATGGCCTTGGTACAGTGGGCCTTGACCCTCCCTGGAATAGATTTGTTATGGTGATTATAGCAAAAGTAATAGCCTTAAATAACCATTTGGAAATAGTCTGTTGTGACACAGGTTTTCCCTTCTTCATACCTTCACAGCAAATAAACAACTGATCCAAAGATCTGAAAGATGTAGTTCTGTCAAAATAGTTAGTGAGTTGTTTGTGGATATCCAAGGTATGGAGTATTCCTTCTCACTCATTTTTTGATCCAGGAAAGAAAAAGGGAGATGGATAGTTTGGCTTTAAGTAAACCCAGATACCACTTTAGGCATAAAAGAAGGACTAGTTCTTAAAAAAAAAGACCAGAAAAGACTACCTTTCCAGATTTTAAGTATTTTTCTTGGCTTTTTCGACCTTTTTCGACTTTCGACCACTGTTTTTGCTTATTTTATCAAAGTTTGAACTGTTTTTACTGTTTTTATAAGCTCAAACTGTTTACTGCACTTGCTAGTTTAAGTTTTGCCTAAAAGTTAAACTACAGGCTAATACACTCAAGTGTACTAGCTTTTGATAGCAATTAGTCAAAAAGTATAGCATTTATTGTGTTTTCTGCCTTTCTGTAAAAAAAACTTGAAAAAAACAAAAAAAATATCCTTGTTTTCCATACTTTCCTAGCTAGTGTTCCAGAGACCAGAATTTGCTGATCCCTGGGCTTTGCCTTGGTTCCTGTGTTTCTCCATTTTACTTGTTTGGTCAGGGGGAAGTTTCTTTACTCACCAGTGAGAGTGGGGAGTACTGAGCTGCCTGTTCATCCTCAGAGGAGTGGTTTAAGGCAGTAACTTGTAGTTTATTGGCCATTTTGGGTCATTTCCTGTCTTTTCCAGCCCCCTGCTATAAAGCACGCTTTAGCGAGCTTTAGCGCGATTTAGCGCGGAGTTGCCACAAGAGCACACAAGAGCAGCGGCGGTTAATCAAGGTTAAACTATTCGGGCTACCTAAAGTCCACTCTTCAAATTTTCCCTTAGAACATCTCTTCCTAAGCTGTACTGATAATCTAACTACCCTATCCTTTACCTATAAAGTCTTGATCTACTTGATTCATAAGTGACTATTCTCTATCCAGATAGCCTAGCATTTGCACCCAAAGTACTCTTTACTCTGATATAGCACTTTTTATTATACATAGCACCCTACCAGCCTAATACCCCTTTTTCGATCACCCACACCCCTTGAACTCTTCTCAAACCCATCTACACAAAGTTCTTAACTTTTCCTTCTAGCATGCCGCGGGGTCAGTTGCTAGTGTCATCTCCTGCTCAGCTGATGAATCTGGGAATATTAAGGCAATATTACAATTGCCTCATGTACACAGACAACCCTCTCCTTCTCCCACAAAACACAAACACATGCGAGAGATGCAAATATATAGCCAAACTGGAGGCTGAGCTCTCTCATCATAGGACTGGCAAGACCAGACAGGAGGAGAAGGTAACCACACACACACCACAAACCCAGTCTCACATAGCACTAGCACAACCTCATATCACACACACAAACACATAAAAACATACTCGGAGGCTCTGACCAAAAATCTACCAAAACAGCAGAGGCCACCAAAGCAGACACCCAAACAACTACCACCACAGACCAAGACACATGCAACACATAGACCACAAAGTCAGTGTGCCAAACAGTCACAGCCCTTAAGGCCAAACACAATGCCAGATACTCTTGTCATAGGTGACTCCATAGTCAGACACACTGACGTCCCACTCACCAGATTGAGCAAGGAGAAGGTCACAATAAGCTGCCTGTCGGGTGCTAGAATCCGCCACATAACGCAAGCACTCAGGTCACTCGACAGCAAGTACAAGTATGACTCAGTCATTGTCCATGCTGGTGTGAACGACCTAAGACGCACCTCCCTGGACTACATGAAAAGGGACATAGAGGAGCTCTCTGATTATGTAGCCCAGGCAGGTATGACCCTGACCTTGAGCAGTATCCTACCTTCACCAAGAATGATGCCACAGTACAGAGAAAAGATGATCAGCTTTAATAATTGGCTTAATCACTGGTGTCATTCAAAGGGGATCCAATGTCTGTCTGCCTGGGATGACATGCTGGACAAGCCACATTGCTTCGCAAGGGATGGCTTGCACCTGTCACCCCTGGGCTTCTGGATATTGGCAAAGGCTCTTGCCACCCCCATAGTGCCTTTTTTAGGCCAGGCTCAAATTCTAAACCTACCACCCTAGAACAAAACAAAGGAAAAAAACTAAGAGTAATGCTGCTCAATGCCAGAAGTCTCAACCTCAAGATGCACGCACTTGAAGCCCTTCTCAGTATGGAGAACATCGATGTCTGTGCTGTGACTGAAACCTGGTTCAAGGCTCTTGAGAGCACCCCGGCACTATCAGGTTTTACCTCATATCATGCGTTCCGGCCACAAAATCCAGACAACACCAAGAAAGGAGGAGGGGTGTCCATATTCATCAAAGATACCCTCACCTCCAGGTTGGTGGCAACGCACGATGCATCGGAGACCATCCAGGTGCAATTAACCGTAGGCAAGACTGCTCTACAATTTGTAGCATGTTACAGGCCACCCTCTCAAACTCAGGATCCTCACACAGCATTCCTGAAAACTCTTGAGGGGATAAATGTAACCCCAAACACCATCATACTAGGTGATTTCAACTATCCAAACATAGACTGGGATCACTACTCAAGCCCCAACACTCTAGCCCAAAGGTTCCTAGAGTTCATAAACTCTAATGCCATGGAACAACTAGTCACCATGCCCACAAGAGGTGAAAACATACTGGATCTCATCATCATAAACATGGGGTCACAATGTTCAACACCGGAGGTATACCCTTCATTGGTGAGATCAGATCATAAACTAATCTCACTGGAAGTCCACATCCCGCCCCCACCCCAGATAAAAAAGACCACAGTGAAGAACTTCTATAAAGCTGACTTCACACTTCTTAGGACTGGTGTGGTCTCTTTCAAGGCCCCTGAGCCAGCGGAAACCATCACTAAAGCCGCTGAATCACTTACAAATGCCTTCTACCAGCACCTCCAGGACTGCATGGATCAGGCAATCCCAAACAAAACAAAGACTCTTTGTACCAAAGGCAGGCGTCCAGTCTGGTGGACCCCAGCCATAAACAAGCTCTACAATAAAAGGAGAAAGCTACTACAAGATAGAGCAAAATCCTCAAAAGGGAAGACACCCTTGATCATCGTAAGTAAAAAACTAAGATCTCTCATAAAATCCTCCAAAGCAAATTTTGAAAGAAAAATTGCCACGGACTCAAAAGGCAACCACAAGGCCTTTTTTAGCTATGTTAGAAACCTGGGAGGAAACTCCCAGATATGTTCAGAACTGGTTCAAAATGATGTAAAGTTCACTGAACCTACAGACATTGCCAACATACTGGCTGACAGGTTCAGTGCAAATTCCCCCCCCCCCAAAAGGAGAAATATCTATACCAGAAGATTGTATCCTCCCAAACATCTCAAATGCTCAAGTAAGAACAGCTCTCTCCAAGGCGAAAAACACAGCATCCATGGGACCAGATGGTGTCCCCGGTTGTGTGCTCCACGAGCTCATTGAGGAATTAAACCCACAGTTAGGGCAGCTGTTTAATCTTAGCCTCACTTCAGGATATGTACCCAAGGAATGGCGTACGGCTACTGTGGTCCCATTACACAAAGGCGGTGCCTCCACCGACCCTGGAAACTACCGTCTCATCAGCTTGACAAGCCTGGTCTGCAAAGCTATGGAGAGGATCATTATGGAACTCATAAATAAAGACATAGGGGACCTGCAGACATTGGATCAAACCCAATTTGGCTTTGTCAAGGGAAGATCGTGCCTTTTAAACCTGGTTGACTTTTTTGAAACAGTCACCAAGGCCATTGATGAGGGCAAGGCAGTCCACACAGCCTACCTTGACCTGGCAAAGGCCTTCGACACGATACCCCACTCAGGCATCATAGAAAAACTCAACAGTTTAAATGTGAACCCATACGTCACAAGATGGGTTGCAAACTGGCTAAGTGACAGAACCCACAGGGTTAGAGTTGCTGGCGCCATGTCAGATTCCAAGCCTGTCACAAGCGGTGTCCCACAGGGCTCGGTCCTGGGTCCACTCTTGTTCGGCATCTACTTTTCGGAAGTACAGGCAAGCACAGGAGGATTATGGCTGACAAAGTTTGCAGATGACTGCAAACTGGGCGCCATAGTTGAAAACACATCAGACACAGATATCCTTCAGAAGGGTCTCATAGAAATGGATAACTGGTGCCAAAGCCATGGCCTAAAGTTAAACGCTAAAAAATGCATAGTCATACCCTTTGGGAAAAACAAGGTTACCCCTAGCTACCATATAGGTGGCAATCCACTAAGCACAGAAGAGGTTATCAGGGATCTGGGAACCCAGGTTGATAGCAACCTCTCATTTGACACCCATGTTGCCAAAGTTGTTAGGAAGACCTTCTACATTGCCCACCTGATCATGAAGGGTTTCATATCTAGGTCAAGGGAGGTCATCATTCCCCTGTACTCATCACTCATCAGACCGATGATGTAGTACAACGCACCATTTGGAATGTATCTGACCCGACACCTACAGCAATTGGAAAGGCCCCAAAAGTTCCTCACCAAAAGGATAAAGGGTCTCAAAAATATGTCCTATGCTGCCCAACTGAAGGAGCTCCAGCTCTACTCAGTTGCTTACCGCCTGCTCAGAGGTGACCTGTGCCTGACATACAAGGCCATGTCCAACCCTGAATTAACGAACATGCTTCACCTCAAAAAATCTAAATCCATCAGATCCACAAGAGCACGAGACTTAAACCTTGACACGGTCATAAATA
Organism: Protopterus annectens; assembly: GCF_019279795.1. Classification (NCBI taxonomy): domain Eukaryota; kingdom Metazoa; phylum Chordata; order Ceratodontiformes; family Protopteridae; genus Protopterus; species Protopterus annectens. Next base: position 1,593,982,259 of record NC_056739.1, read on the forward strand.
GGACATGCTGCAGGGACAGATTCATCACCCAGAGACTCCCTATGCTGTGGAACAAAATCCATGTGAGGCAGAGCACCTCGCTGGCTTTGTTCAAGAGAAATTTTGACCAATGGATGGGAGATCGCAGGTATACCCCAGGGATTACATCAGTGTCACTGCTTGACAGAGGCACAGCAAAATAATGGGCATAATATCCTTCAATAGAAAGGGGTGGCGTAAGCCACAAAAACTCTGGGCTAGGCTTATAAATGCCCTAGGGCAGATAGCCTAGTATAAACCTATGAACCTATGAACCTATGAACCTATGAACCTAAAAAAACCTCTGTCTCTATGGAAAATGAGATGGGGTTGACTCACCTAAGAGCTTGTTACTCAGATATGTTTTTTTAGAGGTCAGAACAATCAGTAAAATATTTTCCATGTAAAAACCTCAAGTCATTCAGATTAGCTGGTTCAAATGGAGCAAGTCATATCTTCTCTAACACAAAACTAAGATCCCAAGGAAGGGTCGCAGGCTTACCTGGAGGCCTCTTATGAAAAATCCCTTTAAAGAATATTTTGGCATACGACTGCATTGAAAGAGGAGGATCCATGAGCAGACATGCTGATATGGCTGATAAATAAACCTTGGTAATGAAATAATGAAGGCCACAGGACAGTAACAAACACAAATATTGTAATACCAGAAAAAAATAGTCCTGAATGGGTACTGGTTATGTTCTTGGCACCAACTAGAAAATCTTTACATTTGCTAATATACAATTTTCTAGTAGCAAGCTTTCTTGCTTCCATTAGTACCTGTTGAACTTCTTCATTAAACAGGTGCCAAAAGGAATTAAGGTGCTATCATCTAGGTAATAATTAAATATGATTAATGTTGGAGTGTATCAAACACCACTGGTCTTGTGTGAGGAGATCCAGTGTGTAAGTAAGCTTGTGGTAATTTCTATTGGCCATTTTTGAAAGATGGGAAAACCACAGTTGTCTAGGCAAGAAGGGAGACACGACAATAATTTTGGGGGATTCCTTCTGAATCTTGAGAATTATCAATGATATTAGTGGAAAGGGTGGAAAAGCATACAGGAATTTTCCTGTCAAAGAAAAAGTCATATATCTTCCAGGCCTTCTTGCATGGAGCCCTGGAATAGAATGTTGCCAGGTGATTGTTCAAAGATGAAGCAAAAAGGTCTACTTGAGGAACTCCACAAAGATGGATCAAATCTCAGAAGACACCCTGATCTAATTTCCATTTGTTAGGGTCAGCCCTGGTCCTGCTCAGCTTGTCTTTGTCACAGTTTCACTCTGACAGATGTAGGATGTCTGTAAAGTGTGATTGTGCTGTAAAGCTATATCCCAAACTAATATATGGCTACTCTGGAAAAAGAGTAAAACCCAGTTCCTCCTTGCTTGTTAATGTACCACATAACTGGAATAATGTCTGAAACCGTGTGAAGAGGTCCTGAGGACCAAATAAGGTTCAGAGAGGTGAGTGCCTTTATCACAGCAAGCATCTCCTAGATATTTATGTTCTTCCATCTGTCCTTGGTGTCCCACACCCCCTGCACTTTTATCCCTCCTGAAACTGCTCCCCAAGCAAAGTGCAAAACATCCATGGTGAGAAACTGCAATGAAACAGAGAGGGAGAAGGGGAAACCTGGATTCTAGGGTAACTGTTGTCTCCACCAAAATATCTCTTTTTTAACAATCCCCAACACTGGAATTTGAAAAGATAAGGGGTGTTGATGCTGGGACCAAAGAAATTTCAGATATCACTTTATCTTTCTAAAATGGAATTTGGCCAGGGTTATCATGAGAATCATATATGCCATGAAGCCCAAAATTACAGCGACTGCAGTCTGAATGGAAAACCCTGGAAATAGATCTAAATAAAGATCTATTTTTTATTGTGTAAGAAAAGCTCTTTAAACTGAAGTATCTAGTTAATATCTCTGCAACAGAGACACAATCCTTTGCAAGTGAGTGAAGAAAGACTTTTGAATGTTCGTTTGAAAGCCCAACTTGTGTAAGAGATCTCTCACCCAAGAGTGATACTCCTGATACTTTGAAAAAAGACTCTGCAAAGATAAGCAAATCATATAAATATGACAAAAAAGATATCCTGTAGTCTGTAATGACCAGAGCTAGACACTTTGTGAACATTCTTGTTGCAGCGGACACTATAAATGGAAACACACCAACTGATAATGTGATCCAGATACACAATACCTTAAGAAACATCTAAAGTCTGGATGAATAGGGATGTGAAGAACAAAAGGTGGAAACAAAAAATGTCTGATCTAGGGGAAAGAGAAATCACCCCTGGAATGAAGGAATTTCTACCCACTGCCATCTGTACCCTTGTTAAATGATTTACCATTTGTTTGTCATAGTGTATTGTCAAAGAGAAAAAAAAGAGATTCAGACTTTCTGGGAGAAAAACAGGGGTTCATAAGGTCTCCTGAATAGTCATTCAGACCTGCTGGATTTTCCTTGGTTTTGGGAGGTTTAAGACTTCTCTTTCGAACCCCGCTTACCATTTCTCTTTAAACATCTGTTTTCCTGAATTTTTGAGGCTTTTTGATTTATATTTGCCAAAACTGAATGGGGAGATAGAAAATCCCTTGGACAATTTGGAAAAGGAGGGCTGAAAATCTTTAGAGATTCCCTGGATCGGGATGCCCCTTTCATCACACTTTTAATCACTTCTGCAACAGGGTACACTAAACCACTATCCTAGGGATAATTAAAAATCTCATTTTTAACTTCAACTGGGAGGTTCTGAGAATGCAGCCATGCAAACCTCCTTAAAGCAGTACTAGTGGCCACAACCCTGAAAACACACACACACACAACACACACACACACACACACACACACGCACGCACGCACGCACACACACACACGCACACACACACACACACACACACACACACACACACACACACACACACACACACACACACACACATTATTTAAAGCAGATTTTACCTCACAACAAGAAACTGCAGATAAAATATTTCCATATCTGTCAACCTCTTACAGCAAGAAATCTGAACAAAGCCTAAGATAATGGAGGGCAGCAGCCCCAGAAAAAAGGTGAGATTTTAAATATTGCTGTTATAGACATATACATTTGCTAGAATAACATGATTTCTGTTAGCCTGCATTTTATGAATGACATGAAGTCTGCAACTGAAATATATGTACTTATTTAGTGATTTCAATCCTCAGTTATTTTCCAGAAAACCACAAAAACATGAAGCAAAAATAGGGATATTCTGTGGAAACTGAGACAGATGAGAAGCATGTACATTTATCATGTTTCACTATTTGTCACAGAAATTCTAACATATGAGCCTGACAATTCAAAATTTTGAAAATCAAAATAGCAGAAGTATACACTTTTTTCAAAGAATCAGTAATTTTCCCACCCTTATCAGAAAGAGTATGAATGGAATTAGCTAAGTGCTTAGCAGTAGTGGGATCAACTAAAGCTATAGCTGTTGGGTCAGGTCTGGGAAAAGTTTATAAAATTTAAAAGACTGAGAAACTTTATATATCCTAACTGCCTTATTAGGGGTAGCTGACTGACTAACAGGAAAATTGCAGCCAATAAAACAAACATTCTTTGAAGCATACCAGGTAGAATAGATGTGGGTTCAGGAAAATCCTTATGTAACGACTCATAATATTTTCTAAGGGACTGAGAAACCTCAGTGTTCTCACACTGAAAACACTAGCACATTCTAGCGATAATCTCAGAGAAAGAGAAAATTCAACTGGGACAATCAGACACTGAGCTCTTCCTTGAGTCTGACTCTGAAACTTGAGGGGAAAAAAAACATGCAGCAACCTCTGCATCTTCCTATTCAGATTCAGAATCTTGAATCTATTCAGGAAAAGAGTAATTCATCCTTCTCTTACATAGGTTCATAGCTGTGCAGTAGGCTAATGGCCCTGGAGCCTTTACAAGCATAGCCCACAGGACTACCTTGGCATCGTGCCACCTGACCTTAGTTCCCAGTGCCTCTGTTGAGTAGAGCCATTGGAGTGATCCCCAGGGTGAGCTTTCTCTTTCCCATCCACTCATCAAGATTTCTCTTGAAGAGGGCCAGTGAGGTGCTCTGCTTGACATGTATGGGAAGTCTATTCCATAGCATGCGCAGTCGCTGGGTTATGAACCTGTCCCTCCAGCATGTTCTATTGATTGTGGTAATGAGATTGAGGTCTCTGGAGTGTGTGGTGCAGAGGGATTGGAATTTCTTTAGCTGTAGCATTTCTAACAGAGCTGGGTCAGACATGGCTTTATAAGTCAAGCAGAGATCACATCTAAGTAGGTGATATGAAACAGAAAATAGTTGAAATTTTTTTGAGTCTGTCCATATAGGACAAGTGTTTTAGGCCTAAGATCCTCTTTGTGAGGTACTTTTGTGGCCTCTCCAGGTGTTGCAGGTGTCTAGTCAGGTACATGCCAAATGGGGCATTGTACTCGATGATTGGCCTAATGAGGGAAGAGTAGAGGGAGACAATGACCTCTTTCTTCCTGGATGCAAAACCCTTAGTAATGAGATGTGCCACATAGAAGGACTTTCTGACCACAGTGGCAATGTGGTGATCAAAACAGAGGTTGCTGTCAACCTGTGTTCTCAGATCTCTTATAATGCCTTCTGTGTTCATAGTACTACCATCGATGTAGTAATTCATGGGAACTGGGTTTTTCCCAAGGGGGGTGACGACATATTTTTTGGCATTGGGCTTAAGGCCATGTTTCTGACACCAGTCGTTCATCTCAGTGAGGCCTTTCTGTAAGATGTCAACATCACTTGGGGAGTTAATAATAGCTCCCAACTTGCAATCATCTACGAACTTTGTCAGCTAGAGTCCCTTCATGTAGGCCTGGACTTCAGAGAAGTAGATACCAAACAGGAGAGGACCCAGGACCGAACCCTGTGAGACTCAACTCATGACTGGTCAGCAGTCTGACTTGGGAGTCAGCTACTTTCACACCGTGGGTTCTATCTGTGGGCCAGTTTGCAACCCACCTAGTGATATAGGGATTGATGCCTAGCTTAGTGAGTATTTCTATGACTCCTGAGTGGAGAATGGTATCAAAGGCCTTGGCAAGATCGGATCTATATTAGAACACCGAACATTCAAAATGTTGAGTGTTCTAATATCGAACCGTATGAATCGAAAATGTAAAACATCGAACATTCAGAACAGCGAATTTTTTCCTATGGAAAATATTTGCTGTTCCAAAACACATACACATAACACAAGCACACCAAACAAACAGCAATCCACACACATACACCTAAACTCTTACACCTAACCCTACACTAAACTATACATACACCACTATCTATCCACTTACCTTAACCCAAACCCTAACCCTAAGGTCCGTCACTATCGCACAATCACCTCACCCGCACCTTAACCCTAACTCACCTACCCCACCCTAGCCCGTCACGTCCACACAATCACACATTTTCCTGACCTGCGCCCTAACCCTAACTCACCTAACCCACCCTAACCCTCACGTCCATACAATCACACACTTACCTGAACCCGACCCGTAAATTTCCACCACAGCGCTGAAAATACAGAAGCAATAGAAACGGACAACCAAATTCTTTCCCTAGGAAAAAAATTTGGTTTTCTGTTTCTTCAATATTTTCAGCATTCGCTGAAAACGGGTTGATATTAGAACACTCGAAATTCTGAATGTTTGGTGTTCTAATATAGACTCGCCAGATCAAGGTAGCCTGTATGAACCAGCTTGCCTTCATTCACAGCTCTGGTGACTGACTCAAAGAAGTTGACCAAGCTGAGCAGGCATGATCTACCCTTCACAAAACCAAACTCTGTGGGATCCAGAATTTGGAGATTCCCTATATCCTTGTTTATTAAGTCCATGGTAATGCATTCCATAGCTTTGCATATCAGACTGATCAGGCTAATGGGGCAATAGTTCCTAGGGTCTGTAATCACTCCTCCTTTGTAGAGAGGGATAACTGTAGCAGTGCGCTATTCGGTAGGGACAAAGCCTGAGGTGAGGCTGTGATTGAAGAGGGCACAAAGATGAGGTGCCAGTTCACTCTGTAATTCAAGTAGAACAGAGCAAGGGATATTGACAGGTCCCATAGAAGCTGTATTCTTGGTCTTGGACAGTGCTGTTTTAACCTGTGCAGCAGTAATACTGGGTGCCTGGCAATCTACTGATATCGTGATTGGTCCTGGTGGGGGGGGGGGGGAGTAAAGTTGGCACTGAATCTGTTGGCCAGTATATTGGCAATATCTGTTTGCTCAGTATAGGAGGTACCATTGTGCAGCACCTCAGATCAAACCTGGGTATTGCGGTGGAGATTATTTATATAACTATAGAAGGCCTTGTGGTTGTCTTTGCTATCTGCTGCAATTCTAGCTTTAGAGGATTCGATGAGGGATCTCAACCTTTTGTTGAAGTTGATAAGGGAGTTTTTCCAGTCTTGGAACTATACCTTATTCCGCATCAGTTTCCTCCTTCTGTTGTAGAGTTTGTTTATGGCAGGGGACTATCGGATTGGCTTTCTTTTTTTGGAGGAGAGCGCCTTGGTTCTATTGGGTATGGCGAGATCCATGCATTTGTGTACATGTTCATACAGTGCAGTGGTGTATGATTCAGCGGTCATGCAACTATTATCCATTTGCACAGGTTCTGTGAAGTTAGCCACCTCTGTTTTTAGGAGCCCAAAGCTTTTCATGGTGGTTACCTTTGGGGGGGGGGGGAGGGATGTGGATTTCCAAGGTGATTGGTTTGTGGTCGGATCTACCCAGGGAGGAGTTGACTATTGGTGTAGAGCAATGGTCACCCATGTTTGTAATGACCAGGTCAAGGATGCTGCTACCTCTAGTAGGGATAAGAATGACCTGGTCCAGCACATTGGAATTAATGAATTCCAGGAAATGTTGGGCAATTGTATTCATACATGAGTAGTTTTCCCAGTTAATGGAGGGGTAGTTGAAGTTGCCTAGTATGAGGATGTTAGGTGAGACCCTAATATTCTCCAGGGTGCTTAGAAACGTGGAGTGTGAGTCTTGAGAAAAAAACGGCAAGCAGCTCCAACAGCACTAAACCAATAAACCGTAAACCAGTGACACCAATACAATAGTTTAAAACTTGCTTTACTGAATAAATAAGGAGACCACAAAATAACTTTAAGCGCTTTTCGTCAGGTCAAATACCTGACTTCTTCAGAATATTCACACACTTCTGACAAACATTTGCAGTTATATATTAATTAGAAACTAAGAGCCTGCTTTGCATCATTAATCAATTAAAGATTGTTAAAGGGCAAGTAACAAGTAACTAAGTGTACATAACAGTTAAACATAGATAATTAAAATATAATATATAAAATGTACGTGGTACATAAATGCAATCCACAGACCATAAACAATACTCATTGTTGTAAACTACAGTAGTGATGTTCATCTTTTTAAACTCTTTAATTTCAACAGACTAGAAATTGAGCAAGTGTCGTTTATGCCTGGATGACAATAGGCGTACAGCCTTACTTGCCATAGTAATTCAGCTTCTTCTAATTGCACAGATCTCGGACCACCTCTCTTATTGACTGGGATATGGTCTATAGCAGTGCATTTAAAACTGTGGTTAGAGTTAGTAACAACATGTTTAGCTAGAGCGTTTTCCATTTTGGATGTCTTAATTGCGTATAAATGCTCATATATACGCTCTCTCAGCCTTCTAATGGTTTTCCCAATATAGAAGGCCGGACATTGTTTGCATCTAGCTAAATAAACCACGTAACGTGAATTACAATTTAATTTAAAACCTATTTTATATGTGCAATTATTAATACAAAATTGTGTACCCTCTTCGATATGTTTACAGTAATTGCAATTCTGACATTTGTGCATTCCTACATTCAACTTGTAGCACCTTTTCTTGAATTCCAAAATACTTTTTAAATTTTTTCCTTTCTTATATACAATCTTGGGGCAAGGGCCTGTTTTGTTATGAATGTCCGGGTATGCTCTAAACAGTTCCCAATTCTTAAATATAATATCTATGCATAATCTACTGTCTTTACTAAACGTAGTGATGAAAGTGGGCTTGCAATTCTCATCGGCCAATGTTGGAAATGGTAACACTGAATTTGCTGGTGTATCAAGCCCATCAGTCCCATCAATGTCATCAATCACACTGATACGTGTGTTGATAAAGGGGCCTGTGAGAGAGTTACTGGCATTATTAGTAGTGACTGGTAATAATGGATTATAAATGTGTTGGCATCTTTTGTCAGTAACTTCTTGTATTAATTCATCCAATAAATCGGTGGGGTATCCACGTGCCAAGAACATATTCTTTAATGTAAAGCATTCAGCATAAAAATTGCTGTCCAACGAAACCATTCTAGCAGCACGAACCAGCTGCCCTTTAACCACAGATCTTTTTGGAAAAATGGATGGCAGCTGGTGAAGTGCAAGAATGTGTTCGAATATGTTTCTTTCCGGTGGATTTTAGCAGTAAAACAATTAAGTGTCAAGTCCTTGCTGAGCATTACGTCTAAATAAGCGATATTCACTGTTGAGAATGTGTGGGTGAACTGTAAGAAGGTGGTACTTTGATTAAAATATTGAACCATCCTTTCTACTTCACACTCACCTGCCTTCACAAGTATAAAGATATAATCCAGGAACCTAGTGTATAGTAGAAATGATTCAAGGTGTGGGTTTTGCTGTGAAAAAACATAATGGGACTCCCAGTAGGCCATAACCAGATTGGCTATACTACCGCCACATGGGGATCCCATAGCGACACCTACTTTTTGTTTATAAAATTCGTCTCCAAAGATAAAAAAATTGTAAGACAAAATTAAGTCGCCCAACAGGGTGACTAGATAAATCTCCCTGTCTGGCGCATCATGTTTCTTCATCATGTGACAAACCCATTCCAACGCAATATCTTGAGGTATGCTACTGTACAAGTCCTTAACATCTACTGTTACAAAATCTGCATCCATATTAAACTCAATAGCTCTTACTGTGTCCAAAAATGACCAAGAGCCCTTGCAAATGTGATGTTCCATATGGACGTATTTCTGAAGCATACTATTAATTAACTTTGCGCATGTGTAAGTAGGAGATCCCCTGCTATCCACTAATAATCTGAGTGGTGGGTTGTCTATACTTTTGTGTATTTTCGGTATGCCAAAAACACATGCATAACTAGGGTAAGATGTAGTTAGGTATGCATGTGTCTTAGAATCAATTCTACTTTCAATAAGTAAATCTTCGATGGTATCCTTGATTAATTTGTAGGCACCATTGACCTCTGACCTAGAACTAAGGTCGTACCTATCCGATTGTAATACCTGGTACATTCGTTTCTCGTAATCATCAATGGTAAAAACTACCAACCCTCCACCCTTATCTGGCTTACAAAAACGTAAGTTTTGTGTACTAAAATATTGGATAGATTCCATGTCTTCTTTAGAAGTGTTGTTATTGTTGTACTTGTGTGATTTACCCAAACTCAAATGTCTCAAGTCCAGTTCACAGCACTTTTCAAATAATTCCAATACAGGGTGTAAGGGAGGATTAAAAGTACTAGGTATATGTAATGTATCTGAGCTCATCGTGTCCGGGGAGTCTCCAATTAATACTTTGAAATTTAATTTCCTGACAAATAGTTTGACATCTAATATAGTGTTAACTATGTTGATGGGCTTCGTTGGTATAAAACTACATCCCTTTGACAATAGTTCCACCATGCTGGTGTCAAACTTTACATCACTAAAGTTGTATAGATTAAAGTCACCCGATTCATTTTTAACTATTTCTGGTAGAGTTGGAACTACAGTTGTGTTAACTAGTGGTGCTAAAATACTGACATTTGTCAACCCTAAGTCAGGCCCAACAGTATTCACAAATTCAGTACATAAATCTGATGTTAAGTGATCTTCTATAATTAATTCATTAGAACATAATGTCTCATTACACAAGTCCATGTCTACTTGTTGTTCACCCATCTCTGTCCAAATTTGTTTGGATAAGAGTTCTTGTTCTTGGGTCTTGCACCTAAAAAAGAAAATCTCTCAGTTGCATTGTTGTTATGATTACCCCCCACCCGATTGTTGTTCCCACTCCTCAATCTTTGGCTCCACGGTGTACTAGTCACTTCACCAAAGTCATCTAGATTGCCTACTCGGTCGATATCATCCGGCCCTCTGTTTGGTACATGCATGTGTTGAATATTGTCAGATTGGAGTGGAGCAGGTCCAAATTGATCATATACTGCGTCGTTCGAACTAAAATTAAACAAGCCTTTCCTCCAAATTTAACCAATCGGTGGTTTAGGGTAAGCCACCCCTATCCTGTAGTCGTGGCTATCCCTGTTAAGTTTTTTAATTTTTTGAAGGTTAACCTTAGCCAAATGTTCGTCTATACTTAAGAATATCCGGTCATATTCATACTTATATCTGTTGAACTGCATGTCAGCAGATATGGATCTATCCAGTTCAGTAATGTATTGGCTTAACTCATCGATCCAGACATTGTAATGTTTGACAAATAAAGTTATAAGTTCTAAGCCTTGGTTATCAAATAAGTTAACTAACTCTTTGTGAAAGGTGGAGCCAGCTTCCAGGCCAGTAGGATAAGGAAACCGTCTCAGACCTTTAGGGATGATTTTCCATGTTAAACATTCGTTGAAATAAGCTACCTCTAATTGTAGCTTTTTATATTTCAACAGGCACGCATCAAAGTCTTTTAATTTAGAAGTAATATTGTCTTTATTATTTTCATTATCAACGTTCCTTAAACAGTCATTGGAATTCAAAACAAAAGATTCTGGTACCTCTGCCAAATAAAAATAACTTTTAAGCCAAGATGGTAATTTAGCAGTATCTTTTTTACCTTCATTTGTTGCAGTGGAACCCGCAATAACGGCTGGTAGTTGTACAATGCCGGTTGTTGCGTGTGGAATTTGTGTTGTACTCATTCTATTTGGTACCCCGCCAGTAATCATAGATGTAGTTGTTAGGTTTTCCTTAGTAAAACAGCCGTTGGTGTCCGAAGATACTCCATTTGGATTTACTGGCACAACTAAAGGAACGTCGGTATTGGTGTTAGACTGAAGTTGTTTAGAACTGATACCGTCTGTTGTTAATGGATGTGGAGTTCCGTTTCCGTTGAACAGGTGTGGAGCTCCAGTGGCTATGTGCGTTATACGTTCACTGGTATAAGTAACCATACCGGCTTCAGTCGTCGTTTCCTGGTTCTGGTTCTGATTCTGCAACTGGACCACTTCCGTGTCATGATTGTTAAGACTGTTGAATTTATGAAGTTGCAAAATTAAAGAATCCACAGTCTTTGAATAGGTTTCACAAAAATCACGGTTTTTACCATTTTCAGTGTCAATATTGTCCAATCTTGTATGCAGACTCTCGAGCTTCTTGTTGATAGTGTCCAATAGATTGCCAACGACCGGGTGTGCAGCCACATCCAATAAGTCCTCAGCTAAAGTATTAGGTGTGCGAAGTTTGAAAATAGCCGGTGTATCATCCGGTTTAAAGGAGTCAGAGTCACTGGTTTTACGGGATGCCATATTAAACTACAGAAAAAAACGGCAAGCAGCTCCAACAGCACTAAACCAATAAACCGTAAACCAGTGACACCAATACAATAGTTTAAAACTTGCATTACTGAATAAATAAGGAGACCACAAAATAACTTTAAGCGCTTTTCGTCAGGTCAAATACCTGACTTCTTCAGAATATTCACACACTTCTGACAAACATTTGCAGTTATATATTAATTAGAAACTAAGAGCCTGCTTTGCATCATTAATCAATTAAAGATTGTTAAAGGGCAAGTAACAAGTAACTAAGTGTACATAACAGTTAAACATAGATAATTAAAATATAATATATAAAATGTACGTGGTACATAAATGCAATCCACAGACCATAAACAATACTCATTGTTGTAAACTATAGTAGTGATGTTCATCTTTTTAAACTCTTTAATTTTAACAGACTAGAAATTGAGCAAGTGTCGTTTATGCCTGGATGACAATAGGCGTACAGCCTTACTTGCCATAGTAATTCAGCTTCTTCTAATTGCACAGATCTCGGACCACCTCTCTTATTGACTGGGATATGGTCTATAGCAGTAAATTTAAAACTGTGGTTAGAGTTAGTAACAACATGTTTAGCTAGAGCGTTTTCCATTTTGGATGTCTTAATTGCGTATAAATGCTCATATATACACTCTCTCAGCCTTCTAATGGTTTTTCCAATATAGAAGGCCGGACATTGTTTGCATCTAGCTAAATAAACCACGTAACGTGAATTACAATTTAATTTAAAACCTATTTTATATGTGCAATATAATAATGCCAGTAACTCTCTCACAGGCCCCTTTATCAACACACGTATCAGTGTGATTGATGACATTGATGGGACTGATGGGCTTGATACACCAGCAAATTCAGTGTTACCATTTCCAACATTGGCCGATGAGAATTGCAAGCCCACTTTCATCACTACGTTTAGTAAAGACAGTAGATTATGCATAGATATTATATTTAAGAATTGGGAACTGTTTAGAGCATACCCGGACATTCATAACAAAACAGGCCCTTGCCCCAAGATTGTATATAAGAAAGGAAAAAATTTAAAAGTATTTTGGAATTCAAGAAAAGGTGCTACAAGTTGAATGTAGGAATGCACAAATGTCAGAATTGCAATTACTGTAAACATATCGAAGAGGGTACACAATTTTGTATTAATAATTGCACATATAAAATAGGTTTTAAATTAAATTGTAATTCATGTTACGTGGTTTATTTAGCTAGATGCAAACAATGTCTGGCCTTCTATATTGGGAAAACCATTAGAAGGCTGAGAGAGCGTATATATAAGCATTTATACGCAATTAAGACATCCAAAATGGAAAACGCTCTAGCTAAACATGTTGTTACTAACTCTAACCACAGTTTTAAATGTACTGCTATAGACCATATCCCAGTCAATAAGAGAGGTGGTCCGAGATCTGTGCAATTAGAAGAAGCTGAATTACTATGGCAAGTAAGGCTGTACGCCTATTGTCATCCAGGCATAAACGACACTTGCTCAATTTCTAGTCTGTTGAAATTAAAGAGTTTAAAAAGATGAACATCACTACTGTAGTTTACAACAATGAGTATTGTTTATGGTCTGTGGATTGCATTTATGTACCACGTACATTTTATATATTATATTTTAATTATCTATGTTTAACTGTTATGTACACTTAGTTACTTGTTACTTGCCCTTTAACAATCTTTAATTGATTAATGATGCAAAGCAGGCTCTTAGTTTCTAATTAATATATAACTGCAAATGTTTGTCAGAAGTGTGTGAATATTCTGAAGAAGTCAGGTATTTGACCTGACGAAAAGCGCTTAAAGTTATTTTGTGGTCTCCTTATTTATTCAGTAAAGCAAGTTTTAAACTATTGTATTGGTGTCACTGGTTTACGGTTTATTGGTTGAGTGTGAGTCTTGAGACATGGTTGGGGGCCTATAGCAGGATACAACCTGAACCGCTGTCTTACCCAATGATAGCTGCACCGAAGTATCTCAGATGCGTTATGTTGGACTACCAGTCTGGAGGTGTGTGCATCCTTTATCAATATGGAAACACCACTGCCTTTGGAGCTTCGGTCCAAGTTCAGGGGCTGATAGGTGTGGAATGAGTTATAGCCTGGTAGTGCAGGGGTGCTTTTTGTTGCCTTGAGCCAGGTCTCTGTTACAGCACAAATGTTGATATTCTCCATTTTAAGAAGTGCTTTGAGTGAGTGCATTTTGAGATTTAGATTTCTAGTGTTGAGCAGTATTACCCTCAGATTGCATTTGTTCGTAGCTATTACAGTGGTAATTTGGTCTTTGGAACAGTGCCTAAAAAACGTACTATAGGGGTGGGAAGAGCCATGGCCAGTATCCAGAAGCCCAGAGGTGACAGATGCAGGCCATCTCTGGAAACAACATCGTGGTCTGTCAGTCATGTCATCCCTGGCAAACAGATACTGGATCCCCTTAGAATGACACCATAAACTTAGCAAATTATTGAAATCAATCATTTTCTGCTTGTACTGTGGTATCATTCTGGGTGATGGTAGGATGCTGCTCAGGGCTAGTGTCATACCTGCCTGGGTTACATAATCCAAGAGCTCCTCCATGTCTCTTTTCATGTAGTCCAGGGAGGTACATCTCAGGTCATTCACACCCACATTTACAATGACAGAGTCATATTTGTACCTGTTTTTGAGAGACTTGAATGCATGTGTTATGTGACAGATCCTGGCACCTGACAGGCAGCTGAATGTTACTTTCTCCTTATTCAGCAGAGTGAGTGGGACATCAGTGTGCCTCACTATCGAGTCACCTATGACTAATGTGTTGGGCATGCTCTTTTGCCTTGTTGAGTGGCACACTGTGTAGGAGAGTCATGTGTCTCATGATTAGTGTTGTGTTTTGGTGGTCAAGTGTGTTTCTACCTTGGAGGTCTCTGCTGTTTTTGTAGATTTTTATTGAGAGCCTCCGTGAAGGTAGGTGCGTGGTTTGTGTTTTTATGTGAAGGCAGTGCTGGTGTGTGTTCTGGAGGGCTATGTATTCCATGTGGTGTGGTGCAAGTGTTGACCTTCTCCTCTTGACCAGCTATTCTGGTCTAGGCTGGAGAGTGTGTGGCTTCCAGTTTGGATATATAAGTGCATCTCTCGCAAGTCTGACTGTTGGGAGGTAAGAGGAGAGGGTTGTCAGTGTACATGAGGCAGTTTCTACACTGCCTCAGGATGCCCAACTTCACCAGGTTAATAGGAGAAAGCACATGAAACTGACCTTTAGACATGCCTGGAGGGCTGGTCATTAATAATTGCAGAAGTACAATAATTATTTTACAAGAAAGAGCAATAGCCTGAATTAAACCACAATCCAGTCCCAGTAAACTCGTCCTACCCAAAGAAATTTCAGGAAGAGGGGTAGAAACATGCTTGGTTTTCTGTTTCTTTCTGAAAGAAAAATTTAGTCAGTTGTGTTACTAATGGCAGCAGGTGCTTGCCCAGTGATGGACACAGCATTCTGGCACAAAAGGAAACCTTCCCTGTTCCCTCTTCCAGGACCGAAATTAGTGCCTCTCACTTGACCACTGAGGAGACTCCAATAGCCACAGAGGATGCGGCTACCACCCCCCCCCGGTCCAAAGTGGCGGCAGCTGATACACCGGAGGGATATGGGGTAAAAGATGAGTGGTGTGAGGTACAACAAATGGCCACACCACAGTCAATCACCTGTGGTTGAGGCAAAGTGCTAGCCTGATGTGGTGGCAAAGACTGTTGACTTAACCTTTTCTTTTTGTGGCTAGAAGAATGACCAACCATGGGTCTGAGAGCTTGTCCATGGTCAAGCTAAAAATGGTGCATCTTTCCTGTGGAATAAAAGCAGCAATTGCCAGGAAAGCCTCCAGTCCACAAAAGATCCTTTTTTGACAGGAAAAGTACAATAAAAAGCACTTTACAACACTATGTCAGTTCCACAAAGCAACAATAAACAGTTTCTCCACAGAAAATAAGTTTTCAGTTATTTTACAATAATTTTCAACTGACAAAAAAAAAAAAAGTGTTCCATTTAAAAGTATGTTACACTCTTGAGACAATACATTAAAACACAACACTCCTAACTTGGTTTTCCCAAGGTAGAAAGTAATGAAACATCAACAAAATTCTTCTTCTTCTTTTGGCTGCTCCTGTTAGGGGTCGCCACAGCAGATAATCTGTTTCCATTTCTTCCTGTCCTCTGCATCTTGCTCTGCAACACCAACCACCTGCATGTCCTCTCTCACCACATCCATAAACCTTATCTTAGGCCTTCCTCTTTTCCTGTTACCTGGCAGCTTCATCCTTAGCATCTTTTTCCCAATATACTCTACATCCCTCCTCAACACATGTCCAAACCAACGTAATCTTGCCTCTCTGGCTTTGTCTCCAAACCTTCCAACCTGGGCTGACCCTCTAATATACTTACAGCTAATGCTCTCCACCCTCGTCACACCCAGTGCAAATCTTAACATCTTTAACTCTGTCACATCCAGCTCTGACTCATGCCTTTTTGTCAATGCCACTGTCTCCAACCCATATAACATAGCTGGTCTCACTACCCTCTTGTAGACCTTCCCTTTCACTCTTACTGGTACTCTTCTGTCACAAATCACTCCTGACACTCTTCTTCACCCACTCCATCCTGCCTGTACTCTCTTCTTCCCCTCTCTTCCACACTCACCATTACTCCGAACTGTTGATCCCAAGTATTTCAACTCATCCACCTTCGCCACCTCTACTCCCCACATCCTCACTATTCCTCTATCCTCCTTTTCATTCACACACATATATTCTTAGTCCTGCTGACCTTCATTCCTCTTCTCTCTAGAGCATATCTCCACCTCTCCAGGGCCTCCTCCACCTGCTCCTTACTCTCACTACAGATCACAATGTCATCTGCAAACATCATAGTCCACGGGTACTCCTGTCTGATCTCATATCTCAACCTGTCCATCACCATTGCAAATAAGAAAGGGCTCAGAGCTGATCCTTGATGTAATTCCACATCCACCTTAAATGCATCCGTCACTCCCACTGCAGATCTCACCACTGTCACACTACCCTCGTACATATCCTGTACCACTCTTACATACTTTTCTGACACTCCTGACTTCCTCATACAATACCACAACTCCTCTCTAGGCACCCTGTCATATACTTTCTTGAAGTCCACAAAGACAATGCAACTCCTTCTGACCTTCTCTGTACTTCTCCATCAACACTCTCAGAGCAAACATTGCATCTGTAGTGCTCTTTGCTGGCATGAAACCATACTGCTGATCACTAATCATCACCTCCCTTCTTAACCTAGCTTCCACTACTCTCTCCCATAACTTCATGCTGTGACTGATCATTTTAATCCCTCTGTAGTTTGTTCCCTAAAGGGAGCTTATCTGCCCAGCAAAGGAAAGCACAAACCAAAAGTGGTAGTAAAACTCTGAAGGGCTTCACACGCAAACTTGTTTTTACTCAGCTCAGCTCAAGCTGCTTAACAATTTGGATGAGTGGAAAGTGCACTGAACCTTTGGAAACTGGCAAGCATAGCAGTGATCAATATGATGAGCATCTGATGTTTCAAAGGGATTTCAAGTCTAAACCAAATATGAAGATGATAATGTATTAGTGAGTGTGGAAGTGGGACCAGACTTACTTATGTACAAACACACACACACACACACACACACACACACACACACACACACACACACACACACACACACACACACACACACATATTCACACACACATGCACATGCACACAATGGCAAGGATTTAGATGTTTATTTAAATTTTAAATTGATGCATAGATGTCTAACTATAAACATAACTTTCTGTCTGCACAGTAAAGTCATTCACTGATCTGGAAAACAAATAAATAAATAATTTTGAATTTACTAGTTTAATCTTATCTATGATTACAAAATATAACAAGTCATTATGACATAAAATTTAAACAACCACATTCATTGTCAACAAAATAACATATACATAAGCACATGCACAAACGTACTCCTGCAGGAAGAAACAACAGATTAGCTAGGATAGATTAACAAACTTTGAGGCCTCCAACCCCAGAAAAAGTGCATGTTCTAATTGTTATCCCTTCATCACCTTTGCACAAACTCCATTTGCTTTAGGACACAAGTTTTTGCACTCTGTCACAATGCATCACTATCGCCCACTACATAAACAGCATATTTAGCCTCCTGTATGTATATACGGTTCAACTTCATTATGTCGAAGTACCACATTATCGAAGCTCATTTTGACAACACCATAACATTGAAAGGTAACTTACTCAAACTCTCAGAATAGCAAAAACGGCTTCCGGGAATGCAACCACTTGGCCACCAAGGAGAACTTTGAGTGCAATGTCGGAGTTGGTATATTTAGTTAGGGGAAGTGGTGGTTGGCAAAGTTCCCCGTTTGGTGGATTTTGTACCATTTGTTTGGCTGGTTTTCAATGGTGGCCAAGTGGTTTACATACCCGGAAGCTGTTTTCTCTGTTCCAGGAGTTCAAGTGAGTCAGCTTTTGATGTTATGGTGTCAACAAAATGAGCTTCAATAATGTGGTATGTCAATTTAATGAAGTAAATCCATATATACATATATGTGTGCGTGTGTATGTGTGTGTGTGTGTGTGTGTGTGTGTGTGTGTGTGTGTGTGTGTGTGTGTGTGTGTGTGTGTGTGTGTGTGTGTGTGTGTGTGTGTGTGTGTGTGTGTGTGTGTGTGTGTGTGTGTGTGTGTGTTTGTGTCTGAAGCACTAAAGAGGAACAGAGTATCCCTCAAACATGGGCATGCACACGCACATGGACGTGCACACACACACACACACACACACACACACACACACACACACACACACATGCACACACACTAATTAAGAAATGGCTTAGTATACTATTCCTCTTATTCTGATTTGCTGTTTAATGCACATATTTTTAATTATTATCCTTTTATGCTTAGCCTGATCCTGTCTACAATTAGTAATGAAGAATTAAGGTTTTAAGTGCATAATATTTACAGATTTGCTGGATCCATCCTCATGGTGCAAAGGGATAAAACCTTGACTGCACCCTAGACAACTTATGTTGGACTACTGGCATAGGCGATGGAGGAACCAAGCAGGGAAGAATGGGAGTGAGAGGTCAGCACAGACTTGCCCATCCTGGATGGGTGGGTGCAGCCTAAGCTTTCTACAATAACAGTATTAAGAGGGCTGCAAGCTTTGCCCTGCAAGCAGTGTACCACTTGGTCAGAAGGTTGTGCATGCACGGACATCCTGAAGACAGCCATAGCAGAGCTAGCAAACCTACTGCTGGGAAGTGAGTTTACGGCATACTCCCTATCAGCAGTACAATGCTGTACCAGTATCCTTGATCTCCTCACCAGCCCTGGATGTGGGTCAGGTTGTACCCAAGGTAAGCTAATGCAGGTCAGGTAGACATTGAGTATAAGGAGAAGAGCTGGTAGTAACTGATGGCCAGCTGTGGAGATGTTAAAAAAATAATTAAAAAAATAATAATTTACAGACTTGGTTGGGCCTCACCTGAAAGAAGCATGAGCCTCCTGTGGGAGGCTAACCTCACCACCTGAGAGCCACTGCATTACAATTTACTTATACCTTAATCAGCATGCATGTGTTAGCTAAATCCAGATTTATAGGACTTCACTAGTATGATAACTGAAAACTTTATATCTTGCATGGCACTGTGACCACTGCAATCTACAACATGAAAACAGCGACAGCCTAGATAACCCCTTTCTAAACTGTAAAAGCACTTTCTGCATTTAATGTGGCTGCTAAAAAAGGTAAGACTGCTCTATTAATTGAATGCTGATATCCTATTACTAAACCACTATAAGAAAAAGTGCTAAACCTCAATCAATATTAGTCAACATGACTGGAAAATGTCTTCATTGCAGATGACTTACTAAGTTAACAAATAATAAATGAAAACAAACATAACCTTAGTTAATGATGCATCATTTTCAAACAATTCTAGTCATCTATAGCTTAAAAAGGCATTACTTGGTATGAGAAGATATGCTGAGAATTATTATTTTATCATGAAAAAAGTAAAGGCATTTCCTGAATTTAGCAGTCAAAGCAAACTTGGATTCAGCAAAGCTGTGTGTCATTATGCATGAAACTGTTACCAGACACAGGCACCTACTTTATGATATACAAAACTTATCAGTGTGACTAGTGAGGTATGTTGAACCCAAATCCTGAAGTTATAATAAAGTAAATGCAACTAATGCATCAATAAACTTCATAGAGGATGTCACAAAACAAGTTTCTAAGCAGGATGCAAAACCTACAACTATGCCTACTTTTAAAGCAGGAACCAGAATAGTTAAATCTGAGCGATCAGCAGGCATGCCATGACAGATGTT
The DNA here is from genome assembly GCF_019279795.1 of Protopterus annectens. Classification (NCBI taxonomy): domain Eukaryota; kingdom Metazoa; phylum Chordata; order Ceratodontiformes; family Protopteridae; genus Protopterus; species Protopterus annectens. The sequence continues at coordinate 1,594,002,300 of NC_056739.1, forward strand.
TTATTTCTGACATTTGTAAGTTCAAAATACAGATATTAAACATTACCTTTGTGGTGTCCAAATGTTCTAATTTCAGTATTTCCACAGCTTCATGCTCCTCACTGCTGACATCTTCCATATCACTGTCATCATCTTCCTCATCCTGTGTTGACTCCCGTTTTTGTTCTTTAATTTTCATGTTGTTTCCCTTTCTTTGTGCCCCCATATCTGATAAACATTCCAGAGTTGTGGCATTCTTTCTTCCATATCCAGACTCATCATTTGGAAAACCCTCTACCTCCCCACTGCAAGAAGGACTATCAATGCCACTGTCTCTGTTTGGCATTTTGCCATTTCCATTTTGTTCCATGGCTGAACCCCCTCTGTTTTCATTTTGGTCTTTAGGCTGGCCATCAGTTTGATTTATTCTACTGTGATCTCGCCGAGTATTTACATCATGCATGCCAAGTTCTATCATTTTCATTATGTCAGAGTCAGAAAGTTCAACTGTTTGTACAATCTCATCGGATGTACCCACCTCACATGAGTCTGATGCTGAATAGTTACTAGATATAGATTGTTCAGGGTCGATTCTTTCAGAAGAGTTTAAAGCAGGCTCCATATTAACAGGTGAGATTGGTTGGTCCTTTGTATGATTTTCTGGTGGCTGGCTGCAAGTTGGAGCAATGGAATAATGTATTAGAGGCATGAAGTATTAAGGACCATTAATTCATTAATTACTTTACCATATATTGTCTGCTCTGCAAATAGTTTACAGGGATATTTTAAGCTGAAGTGATCTCACATGATCCATCCAAAAAATAGGCTGAACTGCAGTTTTATTTTGTGATACTGTGATTTGCAAATTTACAAAGATGAGTCAGTCACAAATAATCTACTGTTTATAGCAAAACAATACAATAAAATACAATATTTATAATTCCTGTAGGTCTGTAGTGATTTTTTGTTTACTTTTAACACTGTTAATTTTATAAATGCACCTATTTTAGAATAAAAACAGCATTTGAAATAACATTTCACAAATGTTTTAACAAAAAAAGCTTACTACAGTTTCATTGTTTGACTGTTAAGGCACTACACAACATATACTTTTAGGGGTAGTACTCTGTTAATGTTATCTGGCATTAGCAAAATTAACAACATTAACCACTACAACAGCAGTAAATCAAGGCAAGGCAACACCTAAAAGTATATGCAGAAAATGTACAGCACAAACTAACACACAATGTAAGGCATTAAGTATCTCATTATGAAACAAGGTCAAGTTAAAATGTAAAAGAAACCTGCAGAGTACCTATCATCCTATGGATTAAAAGATTTCTACCTAGACAATTCTTCCAGATATCCAAACTTGTGTGATGTAGTACAACTCAACCAATATGGTTTTAACACTCCTTCATACAAGTCCTAGTGCTGATTGCCCTGCATAAATGGTACATTTTATCATTCCTTCTGAGCCTCAAAAGCTGAGGTGCATTTACAAACACATTACAGTTCCCTCCCCTTTATATATACACAATTCAAGTGAGAACTTCCAATGTGATGCAATGTAGACTCTAAAACATAAAAGAACACAGTTTCCCCTTCCTCAGTGCTATAGTAAAAACATTTCACATTTCAATTAAATAGTGTAAAACAATTAATCATATGACACAGCCAACCATTGAAAACATTCTAATAAACAAATAATATAATTTCAGTTAATGCAGCTTATGCTGCTTCTTAATTAGAACAGGCTTCAAGCTTACTGCACTATTAATCCCTGGGTAGACATCTGCTTGCAGTTTTATTATCCAGGAATACTTTATATTTTCCGGCATATTATTGGTGTCAACCCCACTCATACTTTGCTGTATGGTCTTTATTACCCTAAATTTAAAGTTATGATCATTAACATTGTTATTTATATGTTTGGCCAGCGCGTTAGTGGGTATATTCCTTCTAATTTCTGATTTGTGCTCTATAATGCAGTCTTTCAATTTTCTACTACTTTTAACAACACAGAATGAGGGGCATTTAGTGCAGGTGGCTAGATAAACTATGAAAGTTGTATTACAAATAGCATAACAGTCAAAATTATAATGATATCTAGTGACTGGACAGATAAATTCAGTATCTGATGTCACATCTTCACAACAGCTACAGTTGTAACATGGAATTGTGCCTTTCTTGGTAGTTCTAACAGCAACATTAATGCCATTAGGCTTAAAATCTTTATAGCACAATTTCTGCTTAAGGCTTCTTTCATTCTTATATGCAAAATATGGCCTTTCAGTTATGATGTTTCTAAGTTCAGGCATTGATAACAAGATATTTCAATTATTTTGTAGTATACTCTCTATCCCCTTAGATCTAGTATTATAAGTTGTGACATATCTCAGTTTTCGATTTTCAGCATTAGAATTACTTGTTATCTGCCTTCCTTCACTAAAGAGTGGAGCTGTCGTATCCAATCTCTCTTTTAAAACACTCTCTATTATAACATTTATACTTTTGTAAATCATAGCCCCTATCAGAAAATTCTTGCTTAATATTTTCCATTTGTTTTAAACATTCATCCACATCAGTATTTAACCTACTAACTCTACAAAACTGGCTTTTCACAATACTTTTAAATGTATGGGGGGCATGCATACTGTGTCTATGTGTATATCTGTTAGCATGAACTGATTTCCTATGTGTAGGTGTCTGTATTTCTCCATTCATCATAGACAAATTCATATCTAAAAATGCAATATTAGTATCTGATACTTTCATTTTAAAATGTAAAAATTCTGTTGTCACTTCCAGATATTCAATAAAATTCATTAAACTTTCTGTAGTACCTTTCCATAAAAGGAAACAATCGTCTACAAATCTTTTATAAAATAGCAAGTTAGGATCATAAAATTCATTTCCTTTGTAAACATATTTACTCTCCCATTGATTCAATACAATGTTTGCATAAATATTGGCTATGGGAGTACCCATGGCCACCCCAGAGATCTGTAAGTATGGTCTATTGTTAAAAATACAAATATTATTTGTGAGAATAGCACCTATTATTTCACAGATTGTGGCTATTTTCCTTGCCATCACATTTGTATTACTATTCAGGAACTCACGAATACTTTCTGGTCCATAGTCATTTGGTATAACCATAAATAACGAATTAATGTCCAATGTTGCCATAATAAATCTGTCATTTTTATTATTATTAATCCAGTTAAACAGTTGTCTAAAGAAATCTCTGGAATCTTTTATAACACTTTTACATTCATTTATGTACTTACTTAAAATTCTTGTATATATGTATTGATAAAGGTTCCGTGATCCAACCCCTTCCTGAGACTATTGGTCTCACTGGGGGGGACTACCATGGACTTATGGATTTTTGGCAATCCATACATAATAGGCAACATTGGACATGTAACAGTAAAGTACGTAAATTCTTTTAAAGATATATCACCCTGTATTTGAAGATCATAAATAAACATGTTTACACTAGAAATACACTTTTTATCTCATTAAAATCCATTACTTTAAAAGTGGTCTCATCATTTAAAAATTGTTCCATTAAACTCATATAGTGTGTTCTATCAAACAACACAATAGCCCCACCCTTGTCAGCTTGCTTAATTATGAGGTCTTTATCTTTCTCCAGTTTTTCAAGAGCTTCAATCTCTTCTTTACTTAAGTTATAATATTTATACCCATTTTTACTATTAAACAAGCCCCTTAATTCAATTTCACACAACTCTTCAAAGGCAGAAAAATAGGTCAATTATAAGGAATAAAAGTACTACTTTTTTATATATACTATTAGCAGTAAACTGATTGTCTTTGTATAATAATTTCAGGCTTAAATTCTGAACAAACAATTTCAGGTCAGTGATGGCATCAACAATGTTACCCGTGCAACTGGGTGTGAATTGTAAACCTTTGATCAAAACAGCTTTATCTGCATCAGTTAAAATACAACTAGAAAGATTCACAATATTAGAGTCTTTATTTATTTGCGTACCATCTTGTTCTTCAAAAGTGGGCTCTCATTCTTCCTCTTCAACGTATCCGAGCATTGTCTCGATCTCCGTCTCGTTGTTTGCTTCTCTTCCACATTTATTCTGACCAGTAGCTTGATTTGCACTGGCTTGAACTGTTTTAAAAAAGCTGCCAAGCAAAAAAGACGAAAAATTGCAAGGGACGTAAATGATTATAAATTGGGGCAGATCTTTGTTTGGCCCAAGTCTAAACCTTATGTTAATAACAGTATCCAAAGGACTGCTAGTAAATTGGATCAATTGGATACATTTGAAACGGATAATGTCCATCCCTCTATCTCTATGGCAACAACTTATAGTAAAAGTGTTGGACATATTGGCAGTGGGTCATCTGTTGTGAGAATTTCGAACGATGAGGCGGCATTGCAGGACACCAATCAGAGCACTATTATTGCTCCAACAGGAAGTGACATGGTATCAGAAGAACCTGCGACTGAGAATGGAGGTGCTGTATCTAATGTAGAGCAGAAGGACTGCTCGGCAGCTTTTTTCAAAACAGTTCAAACCAGTGCAAATCAAGCTACTGGTCAGAATAAATGTGGAAGAGAAGCAAACAATGAGAGGGAGATCAAGACAACGCTCGGATACGTAGTAGAAAAGAAGATGGGAGATGAGCAGTTCTGATTCGGATCATGATGCATCTCAACTAACCCAGAATTTACTGTGAGACAGAAAGTACAGAACAAGCTGGATATGAGGAAAAGGTCCACCTGGACATTTGCAAACTTGGAGAAGGCATATGACAAGGTCCCAAGAAAGCTTATTTGGGCAGGTCTGTGATGGTTCAAAGTCCTGAAAACATTTAAGCATGTGTAAAATTAGTGCAGGCTATGTGACAGACATACAGTGTTCAGACTTACAGAGGGGTTCTTAGTGGGAGTGGGTGTACATCAGGATTCAGCTCTGAAAACCAGTCATGAAAATGATGAACTACATAGCAAACAAGTCAGAGGGGAAATAACAGCAAAGCTACAGTACCTCTCAATCACTTAGAGCAAAAAATATGGACAAAGTCCAAAATGATGGCAGGACAAATAGGGGCAGATTTTAAATATTGCTCTTACAAACTTAGAAAGTTGATAGAATAATAGGTTTTGTATTAGCATGAATTTTCTGAAGGATGTGGTGTCTTAAACTCAAATGTTTGTCATTATTTAATGACTTCAATCCTTAGCTATTTGCCAAAAAGATACAGATTTTAGAAGGTTCACACCAAAAATATGAAGCAAAAATCTGGACATTCTGCGAAAAACTGTACAGTTGAGAGGTATGATACTGTATGTAGACAATGTGGCATTACACACAAATATTGAACAGGAAATTCATAAAATGATAAAGGAATGAAATTCAAAACTGAAGGCACATGGGATGAAACAGAGTCCAAACACTGAATAAATCATCTGGAGCTGAAAATTGAGATATCAGTTACTGAGAGGGGTGGTTGAGGAGAATGGAAGCCTGAGTCTCTAAGAGGATGTCAAAACTACAATCTAAGAGGAGGTCAAAACTAGAATCTGAAGTGGTGCAGCCAACTGGCACAGAGTGTCAAGGATAGTGTGTGTCAGATGAATGTGAAAGAAGTTGAAAAGTAGGATGTATAAAACAGTGGTGTGATCAGTACTTCTGTACTGCACAGAAACATGGGCAGTGAAAAAAAAAATCAGTTGAGGAAGCTAGTGGTGACAGAGGTATGTAGTAGGAGGCACACAGTGCAACAGACAAATAAATAATGATATCAGTACAGAAGCCAAAGTAGCTCCAGTTGCAGAAAAGGTCAAGAGAACAGATTATGGTGGTTCATGGACATGGGCAGGAAATCAGAAGATGATCTGGTGAAGAAGATTTGAAAGATGACAGGAGGAAGTCAACAGGAAATGATGCTGTCCAGTCAAGAGATGGGTGAGCTGCATGAGAGAAGACCTGTGAGAGTCAGACATGACTGTTGAAGAAGGTAGGAGGGGTGGCAATGAATCAGGAGATGGGATGATGGTTGACAAGACACCCTGACACCATGTAGAAAACATGAGGTTAATGGTGATTTATAAAGAACAGCTGGTATGTCCTTTTCACTGTAAAACACCCTTAAAGGAAAAGCACCACTGTGAATTATCTAATCCCTGTAACTCCAAAGAGTAAATATACTTAAAGGAACCTTCTGCCTCTTGTCCCCATAAACAAGTTGAAATATCAATGTAGTGACATCCATTAGCCTAAGCTCTGGAGGGCAGTGTAGGTGTCTGCCATAATGTATAACACACAAAGGAAAACCAAAACATCTTAACCGTGGGAAGCCTTCCCAGTAGTGTCAAGTATAACTACTGCCATGAATCGTACCACACATATAGTTGGTGCCAGACTGCCTAAAAGCTGACATCCAACATTTTGCCAGGAGATTGAGGCAGGAAAATACCAGATACCTGGGAATGCATTTGTACCAAGGTCTCATACCACACATTTGGTACACTGGGACAATCACAATTAAGAACATTAACATGCAGCCCTGAAAACCCTACAGATTTTGTTAAGTTCTGCAACAATACTTCTGTGTCTTTGGCCTGGTCAGAAAGGAAGTATTTACTGGCAAACAGAAGAGTTCTGTCTCTTTTTGTTTTGTCTCATCTACTCAGTTGTATGGAAAAATATGCAACTGAATAGCTACACATATCACAAATGGAGAAAATGATCTGATGCATACAGCCACAGCCATCTGCAGCAGAACTTAGTTTTCAGCATAGACTAGCTCACTGCTCTGTCTCACTGCTTAATACTAAAAACATGCATGCTACAGGACCGCTGTGTTTTTATAATCTAAGGGACCATTTTCCTTATCATTACTGCAGTACACATTACTGTCATGTGCCACAGGCCTTCAGTTGCTACTTGAAAGTGTGCAAAGGTGTTAAGACCATGTAGTGTCTTTGCCTGCAAAATCTAAAGCATTTTAGAAATCATCACTAACATTTATTAGTGTGAAGAGCAGTTTTCCCAATGAATAATTTAACATCTAAGAAGTTTACAGATTTTGAACTTTTAAAAGGGCCCACAATCCAAATAAAAAGCAAACCTGTCTAAATAGGGAAATATTATTACTTAAACAAGTTCCTTGTACCTTGACCACCTACTCCAAAAGAAATGTTTGTTAAAATAACTGTTAAGATTACTATATTCCATAATGAAAATTCACTGATTTAGTAAACCATTTTAAACCATTGCACGGACAGTCATATTTTAATGAGAACAATACCTTGATCACCTTCCAGCTCCACTGGTGAAGATGGATAATCCATACCTCTCAACTGACCAGACTTTTGCAGAATTTCCAAATTTTTGCCTCATAGTTTTATCTGTTACTCATAATTTCTTTTGTTTGTTTTCTGGCAAATCACTGGCAAACCACTTAGGATTAAAGTGACTAAATAATGACATACATTTGACCTTCATTCTTCATACCATCCAGAAAATGTATGTTATCACAAAACCTGTTAAATCTAGCAATTTTTGAAGTGTATAACAGCTATATTTAAAATCTGCCACTATTTTTGGGCCTTTATCCCCCTGTTCTTTTAGGCTTTGTCTAGATTTCTTGATCTAAGAATTTGAGAGGTATGGATAAAGCCCTGACAATGAACAAGGTAACCTGAATTCAATCATTTCACAAAGAAATGTATAATTATTAGGAGTGCTATATGTATTGTATGAGTACACATGCACACAGTGGAAAGTCTGTGTTGTCTGCTACTTCTCACGGTCTTCAGAACTATCAACTGGGTAGAAATACACCCAAATTCCTCCATTCCTTACACCGTGGGACAATGGCTCAGCCCCTATACTCACCTTAGTTTATATAGGATTTCCTAGTAGTCATACCAACTCCATCCCTTCAGAAAAAAAGAAAGATGGCTAAGAGGAATCAAAATTCTATAATTCTGGCAGTCAACTGAAAAGTTCTCAGATTGGGGTATATCACACAACTCCTGTCTAGTGTGAGTAAATCCAGTCTGTGGGAAATCCTGTGGATATTCCCTTTAGGCCAGTTTTAAAAGAAGGGAGAAAGTACAACTTTGTAAATAAACTTAAAATAACAGTAGATGTTCAAGTGATCACTGCTGTAGTAGCCTTAACTATATGGGTTATATCCTGCCAGGGATATAGCAGTTGGCCAGCTTCCAAAACTGCAGGGAACCTTCCACATGCTTAAACTGTTAGGGAGCTCAAACTGAGCTGACTGAAAGACAAGTTTAGATGCCAAGCCCTTCAGAACCTTCCTGCTAGCAGACAGAGGGAGGCTGACCTCTGAAAGTGCAATGCTAAGAACAAAAAAAAAATGTCCATACCATGGCATAAAAACACACACACCAAAAACAAGGGAGATGGAGGGGTTACTGTAGCAGTAATCATTCAAACATCTACTGTTATGGTAAGTTTGCTTACACAACTGTAGTATGTTCATCATATTGATCACTGCTGCAGTAGCTTTCGCTGTATGTGTAGATTACCCAGATTACTACATTTAGGAGGGGAAGGAAAGCAATCCAGGAGCACCAGGTGAATGGTCCTAGCAAAGCCTGACCTGGACAAAGAGAAGTAATCAAGCTTACAGTCTTTCATAAAAGTATGTACAGAGGACCGAGCAGCAGTTTCAAGAACACTTCTAGACTCCAACCCTTTCCAAAAAGCAACAGATGAAGACAAGTCCTTAGTAGAGTGGGTCTTGACCCTGCCAGCCTAGAATAGTTTTGTTGTGGTGGAATAGCAACAGCTTGGAAATAGGTTGTTTTGACACAGAATGTCCCATCGTCTTACCTTCACAAGAAATGAACAATTGATCTGAAGATCAGAAAGATCTAGTTCTATCAAGATAGTACCACAGTTGTCTGTGGACATTCATGTAACAAGTATCCTTTCTCAATCATTTTTAGGTTTAGGAATGAAATTGGGGAGATGGACTGTTTGGTTTAAAGCAAGCTCTGGCACCACTTTAAGCTTAAAAGAAGGATTAGGTCTCAAAAAAAACATGCTGTCCATGTGGAAAATGAGATAGGGTGGATTCACCATAACAGCATGCAATATTCTTCTTGCAGAAGTCAGATGAATCAGAAGAACTGTTATCTGTGTTAAGAACTTCAAGTCAGATAGGATAAATGGTTTAAACTGAGATAGTGCTTGCTTCTCTAACACAAAGATAAGATCCCAAAGACTTTACTTGTGGGCATCTTGTGCAACCCCCCTTTCGAAAACATTTTGAAATGAGATGGATTTAAAGAGGAGGATTCATGAGCAGACATGCTAAAATAGCTACTTAATGAACCTTGATAAAGGAATAAGAAAGGTAATGGCATAGTAAGTGAAACAAATATTGTAAAACCACAGAACAACTAGCCCTGAATTGGTGCTGGTTATGTTGTTAGCCCCAAATAGAAAAGCTTTTCCATTTGCTCATATATGATTTTCTAATAGCAGCCTTTCTTTCCTCCATTAATATTTGCTAGGTATGCTCAGTAAGCAGGTGCCTAAAAGTAATTAAGACCCTATCATCCAGGCAGTCAACTCAGGTTGATTGAAGCTGAGATTTACATAACACACTTGTTATTGTGTGAATCGATCCAATCTGTGAAGAAGCTTCTGGAAATTGCCTCTGGCCATTTCTAAAAAAAAGAGAGAACCGTGATTGCCTGGGGCAGAAGTGAGTTAACACAATGATCTTGGGGAATTCCTTCTGAATCCTCAGAAGTACCCTCAATAACAGTGAAGAGTGTGGAAAAGCAAACAGAAACATTCCTGTACAAGGAAAAAAAGGCATCTGTTTTCCCGGCCTTCTTGCATGGAGTCCTGGAACAGAACCTTGCTAGTTGATTGTTCAAAGAGAAGGCAAAGAGGTCTGCTTGAGGAACTCCCCACAGATGGATCAAATCTTTGAAGAACCCCTGATGTAGTTTCTGTTCATGGGGGTCTGCTCTTGTCCTGCTGAACTTGTCAGCCACACAGTTTTGCACTGATGGAATGCAGGATGCCAGTAGAGTGAGACTATGCAGTGAACCTATATCCAAAGTTATCAATGGTAGTCTGCAAAAGGAGTACTACATGGTTCCCCCTTGCTTGTTGATGTACCACATAACTGTGTTATTGTCTGTAACCATTTGAAGAGGTTCCAGGGACCAAAGATGATTCACAGACTTGATTGCTTTGGTCAGGACAATCATCTCCTTGATATTTATGTGCTTGCAACTGTATTTAATGCTCAGACCTCCTGCACTTTTATCCCTGCTGAAACAGCTCCCCAGGTAAAGTCTGAGGTGTCTATGGTGACTGACTGCTTTGGGCCAGGGAAGGAGAAGGGGAGAACTGAATTAAGGATATCTGTTGTCTTCACCAAATGATTTCTCTTGTGACAAACCCCAGCACTGGGATTTGAAAATATAAAGGGCATTGGTGTTAAGACCAAAGACCTTCCAGATACCATAATATCTTTCTCAAGTGGAGTCTTACCAGAGGTATCATGAGAATCACAGAAAAAAGCCAGATTCAAAATATTGAATTAGATATAGATCTATTTATTTTACTCTGAAAGAAAGGTTGCATGAAATGAGGTATCTAGTTGACATCCCAGGAACACAATCCTGTGTGAGGATGTCAGGAAAGACTTTTGAATGTTCTCTTGGAATCCCAGATTGTGTAAGAGATCTCTCACCCAAGAGAGAAAGATTCCCGACACTTTTTGACTATGCAAAGTTGTGCATGTCATCAATATATGGAAAAATGAGGATATCCCTGTAATCTGACATGAGCTGTAACTGGAGCTAAACAGATTGTGAACACTCTTGATTCAGTAGATAGTCTAAAGAGTAAGACAGAGAACTGCTACTGTGAGCCAGACACACAAAATCTTAAGAAACGTTTGAAGTCGGGATGAATAGATATGTCATAATAAACATCTACTAAGTCTAGTGTTACCAGGAAACTTGAAAGAGGAAGAAGAGCTAACAGATTGTGAAGAAACTTTATTCTGAATCTTGGCACTATGACAAACACATTTAAGAAAGAAAGATCCAGAACTGCTCTCTAAGCATTTTCTTTCTTTGTCACTAGAAACATCATTGAATAAAAACCCTTCCCCACTTGGAAAGGAGGAACTGGTTTTTATCACTCCTTGAAACAGCATGTGATGAAGAACTGGTGGAAATAAAGGAGGCTGACCTGGAAGATGAGGAATTTTCTCATACTGTTATCTCTAAACCTGAAGAATAATTTTCAGAACCCATGTGTCTAAAACTATCTGTTGCCAAATAGAAAAATTGAGATTTAGACTTTCTGTAAGAAAAAAAGGGGCCAGGGCAGGAGACGGTCATAAGGTCTCTTGAATAGTCATTCAGGCTTTTTGAACTGTCCTTGGATTTGGGAGTTCCAAGACTTTTTTTCCCTTTGAAAGTTTGGAAAAGGAGGGCTGAAAAATCTTAGATTCCCTTGATCAGCTTGCCCCTTTCATCATAATTTTGATCTCCTTTGCAGCAGAGAGGCCAAACGCTAAATCTCTATCCAAGAGTGAATTAAAAATGTCATTTTAAACATCATCTGAGAGGTTCTGAGATTGCATCCATGCAAACCTCAGATCAGTGCCAGTGGCTATATTCCTGGAAGAAGTACCAGCAGAGTCATAAATGCAATGGGTAGTGATTTCTGCAATAGACGAAAATATATTATTTAAAGCAGAGTTTTCATCACAAAAAGAAACTGTAGATAAAACATTAACTTTAACATACATGCCTGAAAATGTAAAATTCTGAAAATCAGAGTTGGGAAAGTATACACTTTTTACCCATACCTATCCACAATTTCCCCAGCCATATCAGAAAGAGTAGGATTAGAATTGACTAGGTGCTTAACAGCAATGGGATCAACTAGAGCTATAGCTGCAGGGCCTAACTATGGAATAGTGTATAGAAATTTAAAAGGCCGAGGAAGTGTATACATTCCATCTGCCTTTTTAAGGACAACTGCATGATAATCAAGAAAACTGCAGGAGACACACATCATCTAAACGGACAGAACAGGAGGAATGGGTGAAGGATATGGAAATTCTTTTTGTAACAACTCATAGTATTTTCTGAGGTGCTGAGAAACCTCAGTGTACTCCCACTGAAAACACTGGCATATTCTAAAAGTAATCTCAGAGAAAGTGAAATCCCCAAGGGGAGATTCAGAAACTCAACTCTCCTCTGAGTCTGAATCAGAAATCTGAGGAGAAAACCATGTATCATTGCACATTTATTTATTTAACATTTGTTGACAGGGAAAGTCTGACTAGGTTCCACAGATTCTGTTTTCAGCAGAGGCCCTGGGAGAAATGCTCCAGAAGCATGTCTTTAGAATGTGGGAGGAAACCGGAGTACCCGGAGGAAACCCATGCGAACGCAGGGAGACCATGCAAACTCCACACAGAAGGCACCCCAGCTGAGAATCGAACTGGAGAACCTCTTGCTGTTAGGTGACAGCGTTAACCGCTGCACCACTGCGCCACCCATAATTCATGCTGAAATTCAGAATCTTGAATTTCTTCAGAAATACAGGTATCCCTCTTTCTTTTATTAGAAGCTACTTTATAAGAAGGGTCAATAGCCTGAATTAAACTCTGAACCAGACCAAGTAAACTGCTCCTATCCAAAGAAATTTGAGGAGGAGTGGATACATGCTTGGTTTTGTTTATTTTTGACAGGAAAAATTGGGCCAGCCATGTTACTAATGGTAGAAGTAGCTTCCCCAGGGTTGAGTACAGCATTCTAACGCAAAAGGAAAACCTTCCCTGTTCCCTCTCCCAGGACTGACAAGAGTGGCTTTTTCATGTCAGCTGAGTGGACCCCAACAGCCACAGAGGAAATAGCTAACCCTCAGCCCATAGTGGCTGTAGGTGCAACACCAGAGGGATCCGGGGTAAAAGATGAGTAGTCTGAGGTATAATAAATTGCCAGAGCATAGTCACCCACCTGCAGCTGATGCAAATTGCTAGCCTGCTGTGGTGTCAAAGGCTGTGTGCTTAATTATTTCTTTCTTTTTTATGGCTGAAAGAAGGACTGATAATGGGACCACTAGTTTGTTACACTGTCAAGCCAAAAATGACACCTCTAACCCAGGGAAGAAAAGCAGCAAATGCAGGTAAGCACTGCCAGTCTACAAAAGTTACTTTTTTGATTGTAAATGCACTTTAAAACACTATGCCTGCTGCAAAAAAAGTGAAAGAAACACAATTTCTCTACAGAGAAATATTTTTATTTTACACCAATTTCAAAATGACAGGAAAAACTAGCATTCCATTTAAAAAAAGAAGTTATGTTCTTACCATAACGTTCCATCTGTATTGTTGATCTTCATTTATTCATTACTGATGGGTATCAGTTCCATCCTTGGAAATGAGTCATCCGTTATACCAAGCTAGCGCCAACCAAAAAACTCTTGAGCTAAGCTTACCCTTAGTGCCCCTCTCTCTATCACTTCAGATCAGGTTTTCCCTTAAAACAGGAAGAGAAAAAGCAGAGGCTTTATCTGATCAAGTTCCCCATTATAAGGTAGGGCCAAATCCGAACCTCCAGGAGTCTTTCAGAGGGGGATAGTGGGTGGGACGTAATGAATTAATGAAGATCAACAACACAGATGGAACGTTATGGTAAGAACATAACTTCTTTATCCAATGTTGTTAAACTTCATTCATTCCTTACTGATGGGACAGAGCCTCTAGCTACTATTTCATGGGAGGCCCTATGGAAGAATATTCCTGAGCACCATTGAACCAAAGGAAGCTCTCCCCCTGGAGACCAAATCCAATTTGCAATGAGTAATAAAGGTATGAGGTGTGGCCCATTTTGCTGCTGCACAAATGTCATCCATGGAAGTTCTTGCATGGAAGGCAACAGAAGTTGTGACTGATCTGGTTGAATGCGCTTTGACCTTAGATGGCAGAAGAAGTTTGTTTTGTTGGTAGATAAAGCAAATGTAGTCTCTGAACCATTTAGATAAAGTAACCTTGGAAAAAGACTTTCCCAATGTTGGTCCTGAGAATGATACGAATAATTGGTCAGACTTCCGTAGTGATTTAGTCTTATCCAAGTAAAATCGCAACTGTCTGTGCACATCCAACAAATGTAGTGAATACTCCCCTTTGTTACAAAAATTTGGAAAGAAAACTGGCAGCTCAATTGTTTGATTAATAGTCAAATCGGAAATAACTTTGGGTAAAAAAGTAGGGTTAGTCCAGAGTGATACTCTGTTTTTGTGAAAAACCATGTAAGGACGTTTTATGCACAGGGCTTGTAGTTTAGATATTCGTCTTGCTGAGGTAATGGCTACCTAGAATAAAGTTTTCCAGGATAAGTATTTTATATCTGTAGTGGCAGCAGGTTCAAAAGGAGGACAAGTCAAGGACTGTAGAGCTAGTATTAAGTTCCAAGGTGCAATTGGTTCTTTGAAGGATGGTCTAATATGTGTGACACCTTTCAAAAAGGTTTTACAGAGACGGTGATAAATCAAGGATGAGCCCTGGAAGTGATTGTGGAAGTTAGAAATAGCTGCCACATGTACTCAAACAGTTGAAGCTGCCACCCCTGAATGAAGAAGATTTGATAAGTAATCCAGTACCAAAGTAAGCGGAGCTGAAAAAGGATCTATTCCCTTGTCTCGAGATCAGATTATGAAACTTTTCCACTTGCTGAGATACATTTTTCTGGTGGATGGTTTATGGGAAGCCAAGAGAATGTGACATGCAGGGGAGTATAGGTTATTTTGCCTGGCAATTACTGGAAGTGGAGAAACCAAGCTGTCAGCCTGAGGCTCAGTATGTTTGGATGTATCAATCCTTCAGGGTGTGATTGCAATTCTGGAGTTGGATCCAGAATCCACGGTTGATGTACTAGATGAAGCCAGACAAAGGGAAACCAAACTTGTCAGGGCCAATATGGTGCAATGAGAATTACTCTACTTCTCAACCAAATAGCCTTCTTTAGAAATTGTGGGATCAGAGGAAGGGGAGGGAAGGCATAAAGAAATCACGTTGGCCAATCGTGAACTAAGCATCCCTTGGGGACTCCCCCTGTGGGGGAATCAGGGCAAAGTAGTTGCTGCATTTGTGGTTTGTAGGGGATACGAATAGGCAGCAGCAAGCTGGCCCCAGTGACTGAAGATCTTCATCGCTATTATAGGACTGAGGGATCACTCGTGAGGCGGGAGAATGAATCTGCTCAGTTTGTCCACAATTACATTGGAATCTCCAGGAAAGTGCATTGCTATTAGAAAGCAGTTGGAAGCTACCACCCATACTCAAACTCTCATGGCCTCCTGACACAACGGGTAGGACTTGGTTCCCTCTTGTTTGTTGCTATACCAGACTACAGACATGTTGTCGGACTGGATAGCAATCACCCCTGATGGGGGGGCAGACTGGAATGCTTGCAATGCTAGAAGCACTGCCCTTAGTTTGAGGACATTGATATGCAGGTTGGCCTCCTTGGGTGACCAAGTGCCTTGGACTGCTTTTCCCTGGAAATACACCTCCACCCCCAAACCATCAGGGAGGCACCCATGGTCACTATGAATTTGTGCGGAGAGGGGGAGTAAGGGTGACTTCAAAGGTCTGTCTCCGGCTTCATCAACAAAATTAAGCCTTGTTTGCATCGATTTGTTACGTGGATCTGAAAGGACATCAGATGAGTTGATCAGGAAGGAACGTGAATTTAAACCAAGAGATGAAAGGTTAATATTGGTGGCAGAAGATAGTGGGCTACATACATGTTGGTTTACAAAGTCCATTGAACATGTGGGAGAAACAGACAAATGTAGGTTTTGTAAAACCGAATTGGAAACTGTCGCACATCTCGTTGTTGGTTGTGACATACTAATGGCAGAAGGACTGTATAGTGAAAGACATAATAATGTGGCAAGACTGTTGCACTGGAAATTGTGTAATCATTATGGTTTTGGAGTGGCTAAAATACACTGGAAACATGAGCCACAAAGCATCATAGAAAATTATGATGTCTACATCACATGGGATCATCCATTATCAACAATTTAAAAGATAGATGCTGGAAAACAGGATACAGTGGTCCAGGAAAAGAAGTCAAGAGTAGCACTGATCATTGAAATCACCACACCCAGTGACTACAGTGTCCTGTGTACAGAGAGACACAAAGTCATAAAACATCAGGATCCACAAGCACAAATGAGAGCAATGTGGAAGAAGGATACCCAGATAGTTTCGACAGTAGTAGGAGCAACGGGTCTTATAAAAAGAGTCTACAATCATATTTAGATATGCTACCAATACACATAACTCCATACGAACTGCAGAAGGAGTCATTACTAGGCACGTTGGGGGTGCTGCAAAGAGCACTTCTGGCTGACATCAAAGAGTGAAACAATACTAATTTCATGAACTTTAATCGTACATTGACTTAGGAATGGGGTCCATTCCCATCATGGTATTAGAAACCCAAAACAGCCCAGATGCAGTGCCTAATTTTTGATTAAAAGTATTAACATCTTTGCAGAAGACCTAGCCATAAGTAAGAACTATTTATATGCACACCCTGTACAGATATCATTCTGGCTAACAACAGGTAAAACAATGCTCCTACTTAAGAGTGAACCTGCAAGCTACTCCAAAAATTATAGACTAATAACTTGCCTTCTGACGACGTATAAACTAGAAGAAAACTCAATTATGGCAGTAGAACAACAGGGCAATAAAAGAAAGTCATATGGAACAAAGGACCATTTGTTGTTAAATAAAGTCCTAGTGGAGAACTGTAAAAAGGGGAAGAATCTAAGTATAGCATGGATTGACTACAAAAAAACATTTGGTAGTATCCCACATTCATGGATAAAAAGAGTGCTTAAAAATGTATAAGATACATCCTACACTGATTGACTATGTTACAGTGACCATGAAACAATGGCAGACCACTTTGCAATTAAACCATGATAAAAGACAAATTATTATCCCAGGGAAAATAAATTCAAAGGGGGATATTCCAGGGTGACTCTCTGTTGCCATTGCTGTTTACCTTGCCTTGACCCATTAAGCTGTTTACTTAACAGCTTAGGCCATGGCTATAATTTGGCTCCTAGAAAACAACAAAGTCTAAAGACTTTTCATCTTCCGTTTGTCGATCATTGTACAGCTCATCAGATGAGGAACTGAAAGCACAGCTGCAGCTTGTGAAAACTTTTTCAGATATTAGAATGTCATTTAGCCTTGATAAATGTGCAAAAGCAACCCTTAAAGCAGGAAAACAGCAGCAACAGGAAAACATCAGTTTGGGACAAGAATGTGATATAAAAGGACTTGAGCAAAAGGGAGTGCATAAATACTTGGAAATTAATGAAGGATCAGCAATAAAACATGAACAAATGCGAGTAAAAACTTAGTAAGGAATATTTTAGATGACTTAAAATTAATCCTGAAAACAGCACTGACGTCCAGGAACAAAATCCAAGGTATATACCAATTTGCTCTTCCTGTCCTAACTTACAGTGTTGGAATGATTAATTGGCCCCAAAACATGTTGGATAAATTAGATATTAAAACAAGAAGGAAGCTTCATGCTCACCAAATAATTTATAAAAATCAGTGGATACCAAGATTATACATTCCCCATTCTAAAGGAAGAATGGGCTTCCTTGAAACTGATTACATGTACAGATGTGCAATCTTGAGACTCCACATATATCTGCTGACCTCACGAAACCCAAATGTAGTGAAAGTTTTGAAATATGAGGAGAATAAATTTAAGATGACTTCCATACTTAACTTAGCAGAAGCATATCGCTGTCAAGCAGGAATGGAAATCAAACTAGGAGTAGATAAAAATCAGGCAGCAACTCAATGTGCCAAAAAACAAAAGAAAGAATATAAGCTGAAGGATCAGATGAAAAGGCAAGTAATGTGGAAAATGCAGAAATATAGATGCAAGTATAGAAAACTTCTGGAAGAACCTTATGTTGATCAGGAATGAATGCAGGAATGATTAAGGAGAGGTGAATTCAAACCAAGAGATGAAAGGTTAATATTGGTGGCACAAGATAGTGGGTTACATACACTTTGGTTTACAAAGTCCATTGAACATATGGGAGAAACAGACAAATGTAGTTTTTGTAAAACAAGAGTTTTAAACTGCTGCACACCTAGTTGCTAGTTGTGGCACACTAATGCCAGAAGGACCGTATACTGAAAGGCATAATAATGTGGCAGGACTGCTAACATTTTGGTGTTGAAGTGGCTGAAAAACACTGGAAGCAGCCACAAAGCATCATAGAAAATGATGAAGTCTATGTCACATGAGATCATCCATTGTCAACAGTTCAAAAGATAGATGCTAGAAAACCAAATATAGTGCTCCAGAAAAAGATGGCAAAAGTAGCATTGATCATTGAAATCTCCACACCCAGTGACTACAGTGTCCTGCATACAGAGAGACACAAATTCATAAAATATCAAGATCAGCAAGCAGAAACTAGAGCAATGTGGAAGAAGGAAACCCAAACAGTTCTGATAGTAGCTGGAGCAACGGGTCTTATAAAAATGAGTCTACAATCATATTTAGATACACTACCAATACACGTAACTCCATACAAATTACAGAAGGAGTCATTATTTACTGGGCACACTGCAGTTCCTGTGAAGAACACTTTTGCCTGACATCAAAGACTGAAACAATACTAATTTCATGAACTTTAATTGTACTTTGTACTTTGATTTAGGAATGGGGTCCATTCCCATCATGGTATTAGTAAACCCAAACAATTTGGAGAAATTAAAAAAGAGAGAGACCATTGTGTTAGTAGAAGCCACTGCAGAAGTCTCATGTGCAGCCCTTGTAGAGGAACTATTGTAATCAATGCTGCCATGGATCCTAGTAGTTGCAGGACTGACTGAGCTGAGGCTTTGTTCTGAGAGAGTATCACCTGGAGTTGAAACCTTAGTCTTTCTAACCTGTGAAGTGGGAGGGAAACTAGGCAAGATTGAGTACTGAATGTTGCCCCTATGAATTCCAGGCTTTGTGTAGGTGTCAACTTGCATTTTTCTTTGTTTATTGAGACCCGTAAGAATTTTGCTAGCTTTAGGGTATAATGTAAGGCTTTAACCAATACACACTTGGTGGGAGCGGTAAGGAGTCAATCTTCTAAATACGGAAACACCCGGAATCCTTGCAGTCTCAAGTGAGCTGTTACCACTGCCATGCATTTAGCGAACACTCTGGGGGCCATAGAGAGACCAAAGGGCAGTGCTCAGAATTGGTAATGATTGGCTCCCAGCTGGAAGCAGAGGAATCTTCTGGAGCACTTGTCCATTTTTATGTGGCAATATGCATCCTGAAGATCTATTGAATACATCCAGTCATCTTTATCTAGAAATGTAGGATAGACTGAACTGTGGCCATCCAGAATTTCATTTGTTTGACAAATTTATTTAGGATCCTGAGGTACAAGATTGGCCTCCAGTCCCCTGTCTTTTTTGGAACTAAAAAGAACTTTGAATAAAACCTGGATCCTCTGTGGTCTGGTGGGACTGCTTGGATGACTCATTTTTGGAGCAGCTTTTGAATTTCTTGAGCTGCTGCTTCATTATGACTGGGTGGAACGTCATTAATATGCCTTAGTGGCATGGATAAAGGTCAAAAGGTATGTGATAACCTCTGGTAATTATTGTCTGCACCAAGCCATCTGTAGTTATCATTTGCCAGGCTAGGTGGTGCAGAGAAAATCGACCCCCGACTGCTTCCAGAGTAAAGCAATCTGGCGCTCCACAGGAGCGCTGATAGGGCTGTCCAGAGAAAGAGTCTATGGATCCCTGATTACACGGACCCCCTCTGCCTCTGAAAGGGCATCTTCCAGATGAGTTTCCCTCTCTGCCCCGGGGGGGGGGGGGTAAACTCACCACATGTGTCATGGAAAGGGCCCTGGGATTTCTTGTACCACATCTTTCCACTCTTCTGATTCCTGGAGAAGGATCACTGAGGGGTGTAAAAATGCACTCCTATGGCAGACAGGGTTTAACTGTCATTTTCACACCTGGCTAAAGTGTCTTTAACCTTTGGGCCAAAAAGATAAGAGGCCTCCATGAGGACATTGAGAAAAGAAGACTTAAAATGGTCCGGAAAATCACATAGGTGCATCCAGGCATGACGTCTTGACAACATCTGCACCCACTGCCCTAGTTGCCCCTTCGGTAGTATGAGAAATCAACTGTATGCACGAGTTAGAAATAGATTCTAGGGTAGCAAACTGTGAGGCAACCTTATTTCGTACCTCATTAGAGACTGCTCCTGCTAAGGTTCCCAAGAGTTCCGAGATTAGGTCTCTCTGGAGCTGGGTGAAATTTGCCAAGTAATTCAGGGACCAAATGGCAAAGTTCGATGAAGAATACACCTGCTTCCCTATCCTGTCAATCACCCAAGACTCCCTGTTCGGGGGATGGACAGTGGGGTTCTGCTTGGCGAGCTCCTTCTTAGTGGCTGCCGCTATCACCATAGCATCTACTGGTAAGCATTTGGTGGGTTATCCTCTGGTGGGGAAAGAATTTTGTCTGGTCTCCAGGGAATAGTTTCAACAGTGTCAGGATTCTTCCATGCATGCTGCATGATGAGCTGGACTAGGTCATCTGCAGCCTGGGTCACCCACAAAGTAGAGGGTCAAGCACAGAAAGCCTGTAAGAATACAGACTCCTCAGAGGAAGGATTGGTGGACTTCCAGTCCCCCTGCTGCTTTAATATTTCCAATATGTCTCCAACGGAGACATCCTCAGGGCATGACTGTGGGGACACTTCCCCTTCATCATAGTCTGTCTTTGGTAAGGGATTCCTCAGTGGAGGCCACGTGTTTCCTCTTGCACGATCTCTTGCATAGTACCTCCTCAGTGGGGATGTCTGAAGAGGACTCTGAAGAGTGGGTACCTTGTGGAAGGGTATCTTGAAGGTCCCGTGCTCAATGTCCTAGGGTAGTGGACGATGTCAGCTGCGGTTCAGAAGAGGGGTAAATTTGGGTCTCTGGCACCAAAAGTACCAGCTTTGAGCCTGCCAATGCATGCGCTCTCTCCATTAACTGGAAGACGGGCCCACCTGAAGAGGGATGGGAGCACGGAACCGAGAAAAACAACCTCAGGAACGGGGTCACACCCTACTCAGATTAATCCACTCTTAGGGATGAAGCCACAGGATGACTCAGTGCTGCCAAGACAGCCAGAACCACAGAAGATAGCGCCATAGAAAAAAGAGGTGCCGTACTAGCATTCACGGTGCTGATGGCCCAGTCACGATGCCAGTGATGGCTTGGCTCTCTAAGTGTCAATGTCCATAGGGTGGGCTTTGGAGCCATGATAAGGTCTACCAGTGGAACCAAAGATGTGGGCACTGGGATCGTCATCAGTGTAGAGGGCTTCGATACCTCCAAGGAGGTCAAAGGAGGAATATAAGTCAGAGTCTGTGGAGAATATTCCTCATCTCCTGGTGGGAGAGAGGATTGTGAAGGAGTTGAAAAACCTCTGGCCACCAAAAGCTGAGCCAGAAGTCTCTCTACATCAATTCTGAAAGGCTCCTGGAGGAACATGTGGACATCCCCGATGGGGAATCAGGGTGTTCTAAGAAAGGACTGCACAGGTGACTGATGAAAGGATCCACCGACAGGGAATATCAGGTATGAGGCAAAATTTCACCTTTTGGCACCGTGGTCGAGGGACCAGAGAGATGCACAGGTGTGGGGACAGTGACTGGAGTTGGGAAAACTATTTTTCGTGCTAAAAGGGGGGTCTGTACCATATCAATGGCTGGTTCCAAACTGGTATTTTTACTTTCAGTTAATGTCTGGGCACTACATCCCTTACAAATGTCGCATGGCAGTACCACCTTTAAGTGTGGGACCCAAAGACATTAAACACAAGAAATGTGACTGTCTGAATTTGGCATTTTCCTACTGTATTTTTCACACTGCTTAAAACCTGTAGCTCATTTTTTATCAGCCATCCTGTATCAGTAACAACACTAAACAGAATATCCAGCTAAACAGCAGTACACTCTAACAGTCTAGAGAAAGGATTTTTTTTTACACAGCAAGAAGAAAGGACAATAGCTGAAGGAAGGGGAAAGAGAGAGGGAAGATACCAACAATAGCATCAGGAATTATCTCATAGGTAAAGGGAAAGCCTGTACCAACAATGGGAAAGATGAGAAGCCTGAAAGGGTAAGCAAGAGATAGACAACTATCACAGGAAAAAAATCTAACAATAAAGACTTAAGAGAAAAACTTTGAAATATAAAGTTTGAAAAGACTTAGCTGAGAGATGCCTTGACATTTCCTGAAGTATACATGGCAAACAAGATCTAAGGTGATAGAGAGAGGGGCACTATGGGTAAGCTTAGCTCGAGAGTTTTTGCCTGGACCGAGCTTGGTATAATGGCCGACTGGGATCCGAGCATGGAACCAATACCATCAGTAAGGAATGAATGAAGACTAACAACATCAGATCATACATTACACTCTCATGGCAATCCATTAAAATGCAACACTTCTTTTCCTTCTTCTTCTTTCAGCTTTTCCTGGTTAGGGGTCACCACAGCGGAACACCTGTCCGCTCATGATTGGCAGTGGAGTTTTACGGTGTCGAGTTGCCAGCCTGGCGCCCAATCTTCCACAGTAGGCACACACACACCTAGGACCAATTTAGTGTGTCCAATACACCTACAGCATGTCTTTGGGATGTGGGAGGAAAACGGAGTACCAGGAAGAAGCCCACTCGACCACAGGGAGGACATGCAGACTCCGCACAGAAGGCAGCCCAGCCGAGGATCCAACCAGAGAACCTCTTGCTGTGAGGCGACAACGCTAACCGCTGCATCACCATGGCCGCCCTATTAAAATGCAACACTCCTATCTTTAAAATTACTTTTCAGAAGAGGAAAGTGATAAAAAAGCAACAAAAATAAGAAAATGGATATTTTGTTTCCCAAGGGGAACTCATCTTCTCAGTAAAGGCACAGTACAAGCAGACCACTGATCTTTGAAAGCATCAGGGGAGCATACTCTTTGGTGTTAGTAAAGCTCTGAAGAGCTTTGCGTCCAAATGTGTCCTTTACTCTGCTTAACTCAAGCTGCCTTACAGTTTGGGCATGTGGAAGGTGCCAGGAAGCTTTCGAAGCTGTCTGGTTGGTATATCCATGGCAGGATATAACCTATATAGTCAATGCTACTGCAGCAGAGATCAATATGATGAACCTAAAACAATTCCTAAAGAGTATAGCAGCATCTTCCTCTACAAAGAAACATACAAAAAAAAGAGATAAAATATGGCATCTATGGCACAAGAATAGATCATAAGTACATATATCACCTGTACAGATCACTTAGAAACAAAGCAAAGCAAAGTAAAAAAAAAAACATAAAAAAGGACAAAAATATATTATCAAAAATAACAAAACAAATATCAAAGCAATCCTAAATTATCCTAGGCCACTATCAACAAACTACTCATACCTGACAAAATCCCTCAACTAAACCCTCTGCGTAATCAGTCATAAAATGAAACTGCTGATTCCTTTATTCAGCCACCTCTCTACTATGTACCCCTCTTGCTTTAACCACTCAATCTCTCCTCACACTAACAACAGTCAATAAACTTTTCTTATATCTGCTGTATGTAATTGGCAAAGTGGTTAAAAAGTGGTTAAGATTGTGAACTGTAGTTCCTGTGGTACAGGGTTTCATTCCCTCAGCCCTCATTAGCTTCCTGTGTGACCTTGAGAAAGTAACTTAACCAGACATAGCTCACTAGACACCCCGAAAAGGGATTGCATGTCCAGTAGGCCTACCTGGCTAACTAATGGAAATATTATTTTTAGCTTCACTTTGTACCCACAACCACCATAAAAAAGAAACTCCTACTTAAGCTTAAAATACAACACCACCTACAGATAGCCTCTCAAGCTGAATATATAAAAAACAGCAGTGAAGTCACTCACTTATCCAGTCTCCACACTAATCAAGAGATTTATTAAAGAATCACATTTTATTTATTTTTATTTATTTTATTTTACATTTGTTGACCGGGCTAGTCTAGCTGGAAGAATTTCCATTTTCAGTAGAGGCCCGGGGAGAAAAGCTCCACAAAGTGAGATACATTCTAAGAAGAAGTAAAAAAGTTTACACACACAAATTGTTATATAAAATGTACTAACAGTACTAATAATAATGAACATCTAAGAGTTAGTAATAGAGTTAGCAAGTAAAAACATATAAAAATAAAAATAAAAGATAACACTCTTATGTGTAAAATACTAGTACAGGAGTTAGTTACTATGACTACTCCATGCAGTTCAATTCTCAATTAACAAGTAGTGACAAAAGAATTGATTGGATTTATATGGAAAGGCGCAAGGGTAAGGGGAAATAATGAGGATGGGAATAAGGGTTTTGTTGGGTAGTAATAGAGATAGACTAATCAGGTTTATGACAGGATTGCCGTTACCATCTGTAAACAAAGCTGTATTATTCCACTTCAAAAAGGGTGGGATCTTCAGTAGAATTGAGCAATTAGAGAGCAACAAAATTTTGTAAAGATGTGTACATAAACAAGTTCTAAAATATCTTCTAGACAGCAAACCCCTGTGCAATACCCAGCAAGGCTTTCATCCAGGACACAGTAAAACTACTGCCCTCATTTCCTTCCTAAATACTACTAATACCATCTCACCAATAATTAACTAGTCTCCTCAGCTTTCCTTTTTTAAACATCTTTATTAAGTTATCACTTAAGACGCAGGCACACATAGATTTATAGAAATGAAAACCTGGGAGGATGGCCTAATGGTTAAGGTGTTTGCCTTGCAAACACAATGTACAGGGTTTGAATCTCACAGGGGGTAACTGGCTAGGCTTAAAATGGCTCGCAAGGGCAGTTAGCCTAGTACTAACTAATCTAATCTAATCTAATCTAATATCGTTTATTAAACGAAAACCATATTGGCCGTTTTGGGCTAATTCCTAGCTCTTTTAAGTCCCATGTTTAAAAACCCACTTTGGCGCAGTTTTTGCTCTTGTTTCCAACTCAGCAAGCTCCTCGTGGTCCTACAGAGTGGTGCTGGCAGCAGAGAGACGAAAAAGAGTGACTGCTTACCAGGTTTTAAGTACCTTTTACTGCCTTTACCTTTGCGACTGTCTATTCTCGCCGAAAAGTGAGTAATAACTGCTCTTTTGCTAGATTTAAGCTTGTTTTTGCTTTTATTTAATACCTGCACTTTAAACATTTTCTCGTTGTTGATTTAACTGTTGAGGCTGCTCACTCAAGTGCGCTAGCCTGTGTAAAGTATTTTCTGTGCATTTTCTGTTGCCTGTTGAAAAAAAGAAAAAAAAAATACCTCTTTCTCCTCACTCCTAAAACTGACTCAAGATGCTTTTACAATCACTGAGCAATGGATGAAAAGGAATCACCTAGCACTCAATGCCTCTAAAACCAAATTAATGTTATTCATCCCCTCTAAGGCAACTTCTTTCAATATAAATACATTCTACATCTCTAGTCAAAATAATGTACCTCTGGAACTGGTGTCTGAGACCAAGTTACTTGGGGTCCAAATTGATAGCCAGCTCAAATTCAACTCCCACCTACAGCTAAATATAAAAAAAAAAACATCAAAAACTATGTATGCTTTACCGACAAAATCATTACCTTACACCTGCTACCAAAATCACCCTCTCTACCTAATTTCTTATCTCCTCCCTTCTCTATGGAGCTCCACACCTAACTAATCTACAGACCTCTCTAAAAACACAACTTTCCTCTTGCTACAACAAAATTGCCAAGTTCGCTACCAACCACAAGTCGTCCACCCACCACTGTTCCTCTCTCCAAAAACTAAAATGGCTAGAGCTACCCAGTTATCTTGCATATACTCAACTAAATCTTGCACATAAGCTCATTTTCAACCCCTCCCTCTGTCCCTCCCTTTCATCAGCCTTTAAAATGCACCTTCCTGATAGAGTATTAAGGTCCAACAATCAAAATCTATTAGAAGTATATAAACCAACTTGTCCCCCAGGCAAAAATCTTCTGTCTTATGGCCTTGCATGCCTTTGGAACTCCCTACCACCTTCTATTCGCACCACCCCCAACCATTTTATATTTAAAAGATGTCTTCACTCACATCTAGTATCCCAGTAGGAATGCTTTTGCTCCCACCCCACATAACTAACACTTGCAAACTCCATCTTCCTTCTTCCACTGTTTCCTCCTGCAACTTTCCTTATTAATCACCCTAACTCATACATATTATTATTCCTACAATAATTGGAAAGAATACACTAGGCCACACTTCCTAAGTATTGCTTCCTAATACGTTATTACTTCTCAGTATTTTTGTGCATTGCTTCCTAATATGTTATTATTTCTCAGTATTGTCGTGAAATGCTTCCAAGTATGTTATTATTTTTCAGTACTTTTGTGCTAAATTTCCCTTTAGTCTGTATTACCTATTAATTTCATCACTAGACTGTATTCATTCTAGTTTTTTGCTGTATTATTTGCAAATTGTTTTTTCTTGTATGTTTAACTTCTGTATAATGGTATAATTTGTACATCTATTATGAATAACCTACTGTAACCTACTTAGTTTTGGAGCTTTTCTCCCCAGGACTCAATTGAAAACGGGTTCATTTGGCCCAATGGACTATCCTGGCAAACCAACTGCAAATAAATAAAATAAATAAATATCCTTGTTTTCCCACTTTTCCTGAGCTAGAATAGTCCCTAATACAGGTATTGCTGTATTCTGGACTTTAGAATAGTTCCTGTGTTGCCCATTTCCTTACTTGGATAGAAGGAAGCTTCTTTGTTCACCAGTGGGAGTGGGGAGCTTTGAACAGCCTATCTGTCCCTGGAGGAGTGATCTCAGCACAAGATCTTGTTGTTTATTGGCCGTTTTGGGCTAATTCCTAGCTCTTTCAATTCCCCTGTTTAAAAACCCACTTTGGCATGGTTTTTGCGCTGATTTCCGACTCAGCAAGTTCCTCGTGGTCTTGCAGAGTGGTGCTAGCAGCAGAGAGATGAAAAAGAGTGACTGCTACCAGATTTTAAGTACCTTTCACTGCCTTTACCTTTGCGACTGTCTATTCTCACCGAAAAGCGAGTAATAACTGCTCTTTTGTTACATTTAAGCTTGTTTTTGCTTTTATTTAATACCTGCACTTTAAAGATTGTCTCGTTGTTGATTTAACTGTTGTGGCTGCTCACTCAAGTTCGCTAGCCTGTGTAAAGTATTTTCTGTGCATTTTCTGTTGCCTGTTGAAAACAAGAAAAAAAATATCCTTGTTTTCCCGCCTTTCCTGAGCTAGAATAGTCCCTAATACAGGTATTGCTTTATTCTGGACTTTAGAATAGTTCCTGTGTTGCCCATTTCCTTACTTGGATAGAAGGAAGCTTCTTTGTTCACCAGTGGGAGTGGGGAGCTTTGAGCAGCCTATCTGTCCCTGGAGGAGTGATCTCAGCACAAGATCTTTTTATTTATTGGCCATTTTGGGCTAATTCCTAGCTCTTTCAAGTCCCCTGTTTAAAAACCCAATTTGGCGCAGTTTTTGCGCTTGCTTCCGACTCAGCAAGTTCCTCGTGGTCCTGCAGAGTGGTGCTAGCAGCAGAGAGATGAAAAAGAGTGACTGCTACCAGATTTTAAGCACCTTTTACTGCCTTTACCTTTGCGACTGTCTATTCTCGCCGAAAAGTGAGTAATAACTGCTCTTTTGCTACATTTAAGCTTGTTTTTGCTTTTATTTAATACCTGCACTTTAAAGATTGTCTCGTTGTTGATTTAACTGTTGAGGCTGCTCACTCAAGTGCGCTAGCCTGTGTAAAGTATTTTCTGTGCATTTTCTGTTGCCTGTTGAAAAAAAGCAAAAAAACAAAACAAATCCTTGTTTTCCCGCCTTTCCTGAGCTAGAATAGTCCCTAATACAGGTATTGCTGTATTCTGGACTTTAGAATACTTCCTGTGTTGCCCATTTCCTTACTTGGATAGAAGGAAGTTTCTTTGTTCACCAGTGGGAGTGGGGAGCTTTGAGCAGCCTATCTGTCGCTGGAGGAGTGATCTCAGCACAAGATCTTGTTGTTTATTGGCCGTTTTGGGATAATTCCTAGCTCTTTCAAGTCCCCTGTTTAAAAACCCACTTTAGTGCAGCTTTGCACGATTTTGCGCATACCGCAGCATCGGGCAGCGCTGCCTAAACAGGTTCAGACTATTACCGGCTCCACAAAGTCTGCTCTTCACTTTTTCCCTTGGAACTGATCTGTATCTCAAAAGAAGCACTCTATTCTCACTTTATAGCCTCTCACTTGCACTTAGAAGAAATTTAAAGCACTAAATCCTCTCTTATACTCTTCTAAATACTTAACTGATCCTCCTAGATCAGTCAAAAGTAGAAATCATAAATATCCTGACATGTCCAAAGGTCAGTTTCATGTGTACTCTCCAGTCCAGCTGGTAAATATGGGAATCTTAAGGCAGTGTTACAACTGCCTTATGTACACAGACAACCTCTTCTCCTCCCAACAAGCTCAAATATATGTGAGAGATGCAACTATATTGCCAAACTGGAGGCGGAGCTCTCTCGACCTATGACTAGCACAGTCAATCAGGAGAAGAAGGTAACTGCACACATCACAAATCCAGTCTCACATAGACCTATAGAAACAACAAACCAAACACATAAACACACAAAAACATCCTCAGAGGCTCTAAATAAAAATTTGCCTAAGCAGCAGGGACCTCCAAAGCAGACACCCAAACAACTGCCGCCCCACAACAATACCCACGTATCACATAGCCCACAAAGTCAGTGTGCCACACAGTCACAGCCCTTAAAGCTAAGCAACACACCAAATACACTTGTAATAGGTGACTCTACAGTCAGACACACTGACGTCCCACTCACCAGGCTGAACAAGGAGAAGGTCACTGTAAGCTGTCTGTCGGGTGCCGGGATCCACCACATAACACACGCATTCAGGTCACTCCAAAGCAAGTACAAATATGACTCCGTCATTGTCCATGCTGGTGTGAATGACCTGAGATGTACCTCCCTGGACTACATGAAAAGAGACATAGAGGAGCTCTCTGATCATGCAGACCAGTCTGGTATGACCGTGACCTTGAGTAGCATCTTACCCTCACCGAGAAAGATGCCACAGTACAAAGACAAAATCATAATTTTTAACAATTGGTTAAAATATTGGTGTCATTCAAGGGTGATCCAGTGTCTGTCAGCCTGGGATGACATGCTCGACAAGCCTCGCTGCTTCACTAGGGACAGCTTGCACCTGTCACCCCTGGGCTTTTGAATACTGGCTAAGGCTCTTGCCACCCCCATAGTGCCTTTTTTAGGCAAGGCTCAAAAGACAAACCCACCTCCATAGACAATGCAGGGAAAAAGAAACTAAGGGTAATGCTGCTCAATGCCAGAAGTCTAAACCTCAAAATGCATGCACTCAAGACTCTCCTCAGTATGGAAAACATCGATGTCTGTGCAGTAACAGAGACCTGGTTCAAGTCTCCCGAAAGCACCCCAGCACTACCAGGTTATACTTCATACCATGCTTTTCGGCCACAAAACTCGGACCGAACCACAAATGGAGGGGGAGTATCCATATACATCAAAAATACCCACACCTCCAGGTTAGTAGCACTGCACGAAGCAACGGAAACCACCCACGTGCAACTAACAGTTGGAAAAACTGCCTTTCAGTTTATAGCCTGCTACAGACCACCCTCACAAAACTCAGGAACCCCACTCAGCCTTCCTGAAAACACTGGAGAACATGAAGGACTCTCCAAACACCATCATATTGGGTGACTTCAACTACCCAAACATTGACTGGGTTAACTACTCAAGCCCACACACCCTTGCCCAACAGTTCCTAGAATTTATAAACTCAAATGCTATGGAACAACTGGTCACCACCCCCAGAAGAGCGGAAAACATATTGGATCTGGTCATCACAAACATAGGGACTTTATGTTCCACACCAGAGGTATACCCCTCACTGGTAAGGTCAGACCACAAATTAATCTCACTGGACATCCATATCCCATCCCCACCCCCAGCCAAGGTAACCACAGTGAAGAACTTCTCAAAAGCACACTTCACACTTCTCAAAACTGAGGTGGTATCCTTCAAAGCCCCCGGGCCAGTGGAAAACATGGCTCAAACTGCAGAATCCTTCACAAACACATTCTATGGACACTTACAGGAATGTATGTATCGTGCCATCCCAAATAAAACCAAAGCTCACTACTCCAAAGGCAGGAGACCTGTCTGGTGGACCCCGGCCATAAATAAGCTATACAACAAAAGGAGGAAACTACTACAGGATAAAGCAAAAAACCCAAAAAGGGAAGGCATCTCTGATCAGTACTAGCAAGAAGTTACGATCCCTCATAAAATCTTCTAAGGCCAACTTCGAAAAAAAAATAGCACAAGATACTAAGGACAACCACAAGGCCTTCTTTAGTTATGTCAGGAACCTGGGCGGCAACTCCCAGATATGCTCCGAGTAAGTGCAAAATGACAAAAAAATACACTGTACCAACAGACATTGCCAACATCCTGGCAGACAGATTCAGTGCAAATCCCCCCCCCCCCACCTCCCCAAAAGAGGAAATCTCCATCCCAACAGAGTGTAACCTCCCAGACATCACAGATGATCAGGTGAGAGCTGCCCTCTCCAAAGCAAAAAACACAGCATCAATGGGACTGGACGGTGTCCTGGGATGCATCTTACACGACCTACAAGATGAACTTAACCCTCACATTAAGTCCCTGTTCAAGCTCAGCCTTACCACAGGATATGTACCCAAGGAATGGCGTACAGCAACGGTGGTCCTGCTCCACAAGGGAGGTGCCACAATGGACCCCAGAAACTATCGCCCTATAAGCCTGACTAGCCTGGTCTGCAAAGCTATGGAGTGTATCATCATGGAACTCATAAACAATGATATCGGAAACCTTCAGACACTGGATCCTACCCAGTTTGGCTTTGTTAAAGGCAGGTCTTGCCTCTTGAACCTGGTTGACTTCATTGAAACAGTTACCAGGGCCATAGACGAAGGGAAAGTAGTCCACACAGCCTACCTGGACCTTGCAAAAGCCTTCGACACAATACCCCACTCAGGTATCATAAATAAGCTCACTAGCTTAAATATCAACACCTATGTCACAAGATAGGTTGCAAACTGGCTCAGGGATAGAACCCACATGGTCAGAATTGCAGGTGCCTTGTCAGACTTTAAAACAGTTACAAGTGGAGTTCCACAAGGTTCAGTCCTGGGACCTCTCTTGTTCGGTATTTATTTCTCTGAGGTACAGGCAAACACAGGAGGACTATGGCTGACCAAGTTCGCAGATGACTGCAAACTGGGTGCCATAATAGACTCTCCGGTTGACAGAAGTATACTCCAAAAGGGTCTCACAGAGACAGATAACTGGTGCCAAATTCATGGCCTGAAGCTAAATGCTAAAAAATGCATAGTCATCCCCTTTGGGAAAAACAAAGTGCCGACAGACTAACACATAGGAGGTAATACATTAAGTACAGAGGAAGTAATTAGGGATTTGGGGACCCAAATAGATAGTAATCTCTCCTTTGACAATCACGTTGCCAAAGTGGTTAGAAAGACCTTCTATATAGCCCACCTCATCACGAAAGGTTTCACATCTAGATCAAGATAGGTCTTTGGGCCACTCTATTCATCACTCATCAGGCCCATAATTGAATACAATGCCCCATTTGGGATGAACCTTACCCGACACCTGCAGCAACTGGAAAGACCCCAAAAGTACCTCTCCAAGAGGATAAAGTGACTCAAACAGATGCCCTATGCAATTAGACTAAAGAAACTCCAGCTCTACTCAGTTGCTTACCGCCTACTCAGAGGCGATCTGTGCCTGACATATAAAGCCATGTCCAACCCAGAATTAATGGACATGCTCCACCTCAAGAAATCCAAATCCCTTAGAGCTACACATTCTCAAGACTTAGACCTGAGCACAGAAATAAATAGGACATGCTCGAGGGACAGATTCATATCCCAGAGACTCCCATCATTCTGGAACAAAATCCCAGTCCAGATTAGGCAGAGCCCCTCACTGATCCTCTTCAAGAGAAATCTTGACGAGTGGATGGGAGATTGTAAGTATACCCCCAGGATCTCTTCTGGGTCCCTGCTAGACAGAGGCACAATAAACTAACCATAAAGGGACTATATTCTGTGACCTACTACTCATAGGCACAGTCTACAAATCTAAAAGGATGGGGAAAGCCAGACACACTCTGGCTAGGCTTGTAAAGGCCCTAGGGCAGATAGCCTAGTATCAACCTATGAACCTATATTAGCATATTTTTATCTACACACATACCTTAGGTGCTTTCTTTCTTTCTTTATAAAAACTGCTTTTCAGTTCATTACATAAATTGCTAAATTCTTTCCTTTCCTTAATCCTCATTCCACCTCCTCCTCCTGAAAATTATTCTTCATGCATTGTTCCCACAAATTCTATTTATTCTATGCAATTTGCTTATTCCCTTTACTAAATATGCTAGTTCTTTTATTCCTTATTGAACAGTTTAAATAAAGTTGCTTTAGATTTTGATTCCCTTTTTCTAGTAACTGCTTTTTTGGCAGCCAACAGAATTAAACTTAATAAGGCCTTACTTTGTTTAGGCAATTTAGATCCTTTGCCCCAGCTCTAAAGAATCATTTCATTACATACAGCCATTTGTTACCCCAATATTTCTGACATTCTGTAGGGAATTTTATAAATCTGCCAATTCATTACACTTCCAAAAAATATGTTCCCAGTTATCTCTTTCTTCCCCATCACATCTCCAACATCCACCTGTGAATAAATTCTTTGAAATCTGCTTGGGGAACCACTGTTCCCTTGTAAATTGCTTTTCCAATTTCTCTTCCAGATCTTTTCTAACATCCTCTGACTGAGTCTTATAGTTAACATGCAATATTTTATATGCCCTACTAATCATCTACTCTATAACAGCAAATTCTATTCTATATTTGGATAAAAAACTCTACCAGAGCAGGCCTTTTACTTAGCACTCCCCTATCCCTTTATCTTTGCCTATACACTGATATCAAACCATCATAAGGAAGGCAGTCGCTAACCTGAAGTCCAAACTTCTTTTTGGCATCATCCCATTCTATTGCCTTTCTCTTTCTAGTTATTTGCTCAGAATACCTTGATTTATTTGTCTATTTTCTCCAGTAAATTCCACCCCCTTTTGCCTATTTTATGTACCTCAAGTTGCAGTCAACCATATTGGCAAAACCTCCTTTCTCTATTTCTGTGTTGGTTTACTTCTTAGAATATTTTCTGCAGCTTTATGAATGTAACATTTTATATGATGGTTATTATTCTTCATAAGGATTTGCATCCAAAATCTCATCTTCTCATTATTTCTTGCTCTCCTTCCTGTTTCATCATCTTCTGTTTCCACTTTGAATTATAACTTTCTGCTTGCATTAGACATATGAACCTTAACTGCATAGCTCTAAAATATCCCTTCATATCAGGTAATTCTAAACCACCTTGTTCTATTGGCAAGATCACCTTATCCCACTTAAATTTTAATCTCTTTCTTTCCCAGATAAATTATTTCAACTCTTTATTAATTATTATTTAAAACATCTCTGGTTGATAAAAATATACCTGACCTGTATGGAGAATTAAAGGGACTAAAAACATTTTCACTGCTTGTAGCTTACTACCCACATCCATAAACAACAGCTTCCAATTTCTCAGTTTTTGTATTATCTTTTGTTTAGTTTATTCCTGCATATCTTCAGTTGCCATAACAGAAGCAATTTTAATCCATACTCCTAAATACTTCATCTTATCTTTTCCCCATAAATATGGGTATTGCCGAACCAAGTCATGAGCAAGTGCGTAACTTATGGCTATAGCCTTTTATTTTATTTTCATTAATTTTATATCCAAAAAGACTTGAAACTGTCTCAAAATGTTCCACAGCACTGAGATGTCTTTTTCTAGATTTATCAAGTACAGTTTATTTATTTTACATTTATTAACTGGGAAATTCCAACTGGACACAGGTCATTTTTCAGCAGAGACCCGGGGAGAAAAGCTCCAAATAAATGAAAAGTTAATATAGTTACATAAAAAGTTGAACATTTCCATGAGAAAAAAAAAAGAAATAAAGAAAAAGAAAAAAACATAGAAGTAAATGTATACAATACAAAGCATTGATTAAAGGGAAGTTTTCCAAAAAATCACTAATTTCCATTCAGATTACAGATACAATTGGTTCCAGCCAGAATGTTACAGATGACAAGTATTACAGTTCACCAATGGTGTGACAGCTATATTTAGTTTTATAGCCAAGGAGACAGAGAAAGAGTGTGTTTTATGAAATGTTTCAGAAGTTGTTGTTTAACCAGTGGTATTGCATGAGCACAGCCAATATTTGAGTAGATGCACAAAATAATATAATATGCAAAAAAGCTAAATTTTCTTGATTATCTTACAATAATATCTTTGAATCTCTGAGTCCCTTATTTTGTTTGCCAATGGCTCTACATATCAAGCAAATATCAAAGGGGAAATTGGGCACCCCTTCCTGGTTCCTCTGTTCAAACACAATCTTTACTCTGATCCTTCATATAGTCTCTTTGTTTACCTTATGATTATCTCAGGAACACAAATGTTTCCATTGCCATATGCATTAAATCCCAGATTACTCTGTCAAATGTTTTCTCTACTTTAAGACCCACAACAACAGAAGTATTTTCTTACATTCTACTTTCCTTTGTATTATCACTTTTCTATTAATGTTGTAAAATGATTGCCTCCTCTCCAACAAACACATTAATCCATAACTATCAATTTTGGCAAAACCGTTGACATTTGTTTAGCTAGTATAGATCTAAACACTTTATAATCATGGTTTAAAATTGAAATGAGTCTATATG
Source organism: Protopterus annectens (assembly GCF_019279795.1). Taxonomy (NCBI): domain Eukaryota; kingdom Metazoa; phylum Chordata; order Ceratodontiformes; family Protopteridae; genus Protopterus; species Protopterus annectens. The sequence goes on from NC_056739.1 coordinate 1,594,037,356, forward strand.
AGGTTGGATCTTATGGATCTTTTTTCCTCCTAACTTCTACAGGAGTACCGTTTGTTCCTGAAGACTTTCCTGCAAATTGTTGTGTGTCACCATTTTTATCTCATCTCCTTCTATCTTGGCTACTAGTAGAGGGAGAACAAAAGGATGGTCTTGAGAAACTTCATCTGAATAGATCCGCCAAGTAAGGTGTTTCTTGCAAACTTGTGTGATCCTGACTGCGGCATACAAGAGCTGTTGAATAGACCACTGAACTGAAAGAGTCCATTGAAGAATTTGCATATGAAATCTGACTAATGAACCCAGAGTAATTGCTGCTGCCATGAACCCTAAGGCTTGCAAGACTAGTTGTGCTGGAAGAGAAGAATGCGAGATCATGTCTATAACCTGAGATCTGAGAATTTGCACTCTCTTTGGAGGATCTGACACTATCTGATTAACTCTGTCTAGATGAGCACATATGAAATCCAGATTCTGTGTAGGTAGGAGATATGACTTGTTGTAGCTGACTGTAATGCCCTGATGGTGACATAACTGGACAAAATAGTCCCTTACTTGTATAAGTAGGTGTCTAGTTGGAGCAGTCAGGAGCCAGTTGTCTAGACAGGGAAACACACACATTCTCAGCAGTATCAGGTGAGCTGCTACCACTGCCATGCATTTGGTGAACACCCTGGGTGCTGTTTTGAGTCAAAGGGCAGAGCTCTAAACTGGTAATGACTGTCTCCCAGCTGGAAGCACAGATATCTTCTGGAGCACCTGCTCATTTTGATGTGATAGTATGCATCCTGAAGATCTACTGAGCACACTGAATCATCCTTTCATACCAGGGACAAAATGAACTGAACTGTGACAATCCAGAACTTTGAATATTTCACATACCTGTTCAGTTTGCTGAGATCAAGGATAGATCTCAAGTCCCCTGTCTTGAGTAGGTTCTGGATCATAACTGGTCTAGGGAAACTTTTTGGATGACTCTTTTTTTCTAGTAGCATTTCTCTTTCCAGGGCTGTTACTTTCCTCTGATTCAGTGGAACATTGGGAATGTTTATGGGGAGGGGTTGGAAAAATGGAATGAATTAACCCCTTGATATAATCCTCTACACCCAAATATCTCTGTGATTAATGCCCAGGTTTCTGGGTGCAGGGACAAGTGCCTTCCAACTGCCTCCAGAGTACAGATGCTGGGCAACCTTTCTGAAATGATGGTAGGTTTTATCTGAGAATATATCCCTCATGAGTCTTGGAAAGGCCCTTGGGACTTAAAACCGTATCTTGCTGCCAACTCTTTGATTCCAAGAGAAGGATCTCTGAGGAGTAGAAAAGGAATCTCAATGGCAGACAGAGTCTTTCTAGCTTGCTCACTTCTGCAGAGCACTTCCCTATGGAGCCAAATAAGGAAGATTCATCAAAGGGAGCATTGATAAATAAAGACTTGAAGAGCTCTGCAAAATTGCACAGGTGCATACAGGCATGCCTCCTAATTACTATGCTTGAACCCCGTGCCCTTCAGGTAACCTCAGAAGCATGAGATTACAGCCTCATGAACACACTGTAAATGGACTGAAGAGGTAGTAGTTGTGAAGAAGCTTTATTCTGATCCTACACAGCAATGGACCCAGAAAGTGATTTAGATAGCTCTTTGGTCAAATATCCTTCTAGTCTGGTAAAATTTGCCAGGTAATTCAGCAACCACAGGGAAAGGTCACTGATGCATAAATGTGCTTTCCAAATCTGTGCAAGGCCCTAGACTCCCTGTTAGGGGAATGGAGAGATTGGCTCTGCAGTGCAGACTCTTTTTTAGTGGTTGACACCATGACTATGGCACCTACAGGGAATCCCTTGCTTCAAAGGGCTCTGTCTTTCATGGGAGCTAAAAACTTATTTGAAAACCTCTGAGGATAGACCCCATGGTATCTCATTTTTTACAAGCACTGAATGAGACTAGGTCTATCAACTCATCAGCTGGCAGGACGAGCCAAAATGTAGCTGGGCCAGAAACACTGACTCATCCTGGAAAGGGGGTCTGTAAGACTACCCACCTTTTTATTTAAGAAGTTCCAGAATTCTCCAAAGGAGACATCATCAGTTGGGGATCTGGGGGACCCCTCTCCTTCATCAAAGTCAGTGTCCTTAGTTAGAGATTACAAGAGGGAGTATAGGTGTTCCTTTTTTACACATTCTCTTCTTAAGGACCTCATCAATGGGATGGTCTGCTGGGTATCACAAGTTATAGGGGAGTCCAGAGGAAGGACTAACTGAAGGCTTGATCGGGTTAGGTACCCTGGTGGTATAGACCTGACAGGCTCAGAGCTCAAACTCAGTGGAGGAAAACACATGGGATCTGTGGGGGAAACAGCAGCTGGCTGCACCAAAGCCAAAGTAACTTGTGTTGCTGCATCCTGAATACCCACAGACCCATATCATAAGGAGGGAGTTGACCCAAGCTCCATGGAGCAAGGATGGCTCTGATATCTTCATAGTTGACACTAAGCCCCCTAGAACTGATGCTAACACTTTGGCTCCAAGAGTCCTCCTGCTTCAAAAGGTTAAGAATCAGATGACTCAGGAACATGCTTAGAGTAGAAAAATAACCTGTCTTTGGATCCAACAAGGACATTCCTGAGGATCTCAGATTCAAGGGCTCCAAACTGAAGGTTTGATCTGAAAAGGAGATATCACTTCAGATTGGGTGGAGAGCAAGCACACAGGCCTGATGAGAGATGGAGATAGGATCATCCCCATTTGTATCTGAGAAATGAGGAATTTCCTCATCGTTTTATCCAACTCTGCTTTGCAAAGGCTTTCAGAGGACTTAAGGGAAGACAGGGTTGAAAGAGGTCTGGAAAGTCTCCAAGGTGTTTCCTTCAGTAAAGGAGGATGGAACCAAGAAGACATCAGCTCCAGCATAAATCATGGAGACTGGGCCAGACGTGACATAGCCCTTGGAGAGCTAGAATCCAAGAAGTCAGATCTGACTGTTATGACATTTTGGCTGGAAGCTCAATTATTGGACCACCTCCTAAAGTCTTTCTCCTTGGGAGTCAAATCAGGCTTCCCACTGTCAGATTTTTTATTGGGGAGTTGAACCCCAGCAGAGAACGAGGAAGAAGAAGAAGGCAACAGACCTTTCAAAACTAATTTATTCCTTCTATCACTCAATGACCTGGAATTAAACCCCAAATAAATATGTCCCTGAGTGTGCAAATGAGCAGTGCCCAGGCAATAAATGCACCCCCTGTGGACATCCAAATGGGGACCTTATGTCCACAGGAAGTGCACTTCTTTAAGCCCATAGGTTTGTAAGATATCTTGACAAAGGAAAAAGAAAAGGAAAAAAAGTTGAGACAAATATAGTATATATATATATATATATATATATATATATATATATATATATAAATACATATATATATATATATATGTATATATATATATATATATATATATATATATATATATATGTAAATGTATGTATATATATATATATATATATATATATATATATATATTATTTTAAAAGGAAGGGACAGATGTGAAAGTACCAACAACAGTATGAGAAAAATACCTTAAAAGGGGTAGGAAAGGCAAGCAGGGATAGAAAAGGAAGTACCAACAATGGTACTTCAAGGCTTGCTCATGAATGGGTGGGAAAGTCTGAAGGAAAAAGGTCAGACTAATGGAAAGAAAATCCAAAAACTGTAAGGAAAGGTTAAGGGAGGGAGAGTGGTAAAGAGCAGAAAAAGAAAATTCTGAAAAACTCACAAAAGGACATATCTTGTACCCTTATGCTTTAGAGCAGAAGGTCTGTGTGTGAATGATATGGTGGCAAATGAGATCTAAGTTATGCTAGGGTGACAGGGCATTATAGATAAAGGGAGGAGCTTGAGAAGTGGATCTATGAATCTAGTAAAAGCAGTTAGCTAGATGTGAGGTCAGATCTGAGACTCATCAGTTGAGGAATGAATGAAAATGGCAACATCAGGTATATCTTTTTCTTTCCCATGTCCATATTTTTTCTTCAGATGTCTCCAGCTCTACCTGTTCCTCCTTACATTGAGGACTCTTGTTCCAGCATGCTGTGATATAAAATGTGTTAGCCTTTATATGTTAAATCCTTCACTTCACAGGTTCCATAACTTTGGCTTCTATTTGTTTAACTTCTACTTTAATAATATTCTGCTCTATGTTTCCCCTTTGTGATCTTATCTTTTGCACTGTGAAATTTTCTGTATCTATTAGTTTGGCTTTCTCCTTTGCATAAATATTGCCCCATGTTTAATCTCTCTTTCTTTTGACCATGTTTCCATTTTATACCTTTCAAAAACCTCTAGTTTTGTTTTTTATATCTTTGCATTTCATCAGTGTCTTCTTTTTCCAAACATCCCAAGTTTCTATATAATGTTTTTCATGGATGTGTTGTATTAATGAAGAAAAAAATGCTTTTGAAGCTTTTGACAAATTTGCTTGCACAAGTATTTTTCTCTCTTATAATTTCTTTCTTAATCTTTTTGAATATCTTCTATCTGCAAATTCTGGGCTTCTTCCATAAAAGTAACAATATATAATTTCTTTCTTATCCTCAATTGTCCACTCTGTCTGCTTTATGGCTCTTTCTTGCCTGTCAGGTTTTGTGTTTTTTGTTGCCTACTACATCCTTCTACAACATGGAGGCCATTCTCCCTCCTGAGCCTGGCCTAACCCCATTGTAGGAATGTTTCTGTGTCTTAAGGATTCTACATTGTCATATTTTTCCATTCCTGACACCAGTGCACATACCAGGATTTATCCCTTTTTTATCCTAGGACTTATGCACCCAGCTGTATTTTTATTGTTTAGTCTACTTCTGCACCCAAAATATGCTAAATATATATTCATATTGGGTCTATATTATATATTCAAAGTTTCAAAACTTCGAATCCCATATGTTCGACAACATATGATCGAAGTTTGAAACTTCGAATATATAATAAAACATAAAAAAAAAAAAAAAACTTACCTTAATGCTCCAAGCAGGGGGGCAAGCCCCCCTCCACCCTCACACCCCCCTACTTAAATATACCAACTCTGAGATCGCACTTCAATGCAGAAAAGGGAAATTCTCCCATTCTGCACCATACGGCGCTGTTACATTTAACTTTCGAACTTTTCAAAGTTCGATCATATGGTGTCGACCATATGACATTCGAACTTTGAAAAGTTTGTTCATCTAATAGGAACCCTATATATCAGTGTCATCCTAATGAGATTTTGTAAAAACAGTGTCAACCTCGTGAAGGTACTCACCAAAACTTGTAGATGAACTAATATCCAACAATAGTACTTCTTTACTTGCTGATTGTTGTCCTCTTCCATTCATACCTCTCTGTGTAATGTATCTAGCTATTGATGAGCATTTATGTGATACATGGTGGCTGAATTTCAACTGCTCATCTATGATTACACTGAGTAATTTGCTCTGGTTTACTTGTTCTATTATGGTGTTGCTGGCAAAGGTGATAGTGAATACTGTTGTTTTGGTAGAGATGTGTTTTCTGGTAATGAGCAGTAATTTAATTTGGGGGGGGGTCCATGTAGTAATTGTGAATTATTTAATTATTTAATTTTGAATTATTTTCAGTCAACAGGAAGGATTGTTGTGTAAGGTACTGGAGTTCAAATAGAGAGATTTGGCAGACAGATAAGGGTCAAATCATCAGCATATTGAACTAGGATAGCATTTTTTGTCCCACCAAACTCTCCTATGCCTCCAAACTTGCCTAATTAAAAGAATCCAAATAGCCAAATAGAAATCCATCCATTCAGCACTTCTGATTGTACATACAGAAGTCCCACAAGTATCAATAGTAAGATCACTTCTCTTCAACATAGTTAACAAGCCCCACAATGCCACAGATCCATCCAAATAATTCAATATTCAGATGATGTCACTCTTGAATTCAAAACTCCCTCTGTACTTGAGCTGCAAAAATGTAGACAAGACGTGCAAGTCATTCCAAAAAAAGTCTCCACACCCATAATCTAATACTATTTTCCATTCCAAGAACAACATAGCTACCCCTACACTTAATGTAATTTCATCCCAAAATATAAAAATAGATACCATCCAACAAGCAAAATTGCTAGGGATCACAACTGACAATCTTCTCAAATATGGGATACACATCCAACATGCTATAAAAAAAGACAAATTAGAAGCTTGCTAATTGACTCTATTCATAAAGCCATTACCACTGCTTATCTCTCCCACCCACTCTACCATGTCTCCACCACATTTACCAATCTCCAAACATTTTAACTAAACAAATTCACACATTGCTATAACAAAATAGCCAGATTTGCCACTAATCTACCTTTAAGAACCCAACACAGTGCAGCCTTATACATTAGCCTTATTCTACAGTGGTTAGAACTTTACAATCTCATCAAACACTTATCTTTAAATGTGGCTGATTCCCTAATACATCAATACAATAAATGTCGATCCACGGTTACCTTAATGCAACAGTACAAACTCCATAGACACTTGTGATCACAACAAATATCGCAAGCCACTGCTGTTTAAAACACAAAATCCACATATTAAGTCCTTGTATTCTAATGCAGTATCACCACTAAGCAACAGCTTACCTGTAAAACTTGGACTAACTGAATCCAAACCAAACTTCCTCGATGCCCTTCACTCTCACTAACTCAGCAACAATCTTTGTAAGTGTCCTCTGCGCCATGAATGAAAAACACAAGTTAAGCCTTCCAACCTCCCATCTTTTCAGTATCAACTCTTAACACTCTGCCATCTGGCTTCCAATTTGTAAATTTGTACATACTCATGCAAATTCCTTCATTATTGTCCTTTGTTAAAACAGCACTTGCAAACGTGTGTCTGAAAATTCTATCTGCATATCTCATAATGTACATTAGTATCTCATAATGTATGAAAACCTGAATTCCCTTGAAAGTAATGACAATGTATATAATAGTGCTATCTATGTCGACTTATTAAGAAACTGATTTAGAAAACTACTTATCTTAAAAAATAATGTGTTAGCATACTTTCAAATGGAAGTTTTCTGCTTGGGTCTCTGCTGAAAAGGGATCTTGTATAACCCTGTCAGATTACCCTGATCAACAAATGTAAATGAATAAAATAAGTTTGGTTTGACAGTTAATGTGAAATCCTCTAAAAAGGTGAAGGGACTTTTCACTGCTAACTGCATCCTTTAATGCTTCTCAGAATCAACTTGTCTGAGGTTATCTGATGCCACTGAGGAAAATAAAAACCTGGACTTTGGGAAAGCTTTAATGGGATGTCAGAGTGGCAGGTGTAGAATGAATGCCTTCAAGGGATATAGTGTCAGTCTGTCTTTTTGGACTGTCCTTGGTTCTGGGAGCCCCCCCCCCTTTATTTTGGAACCTCCCTGTCACTGCTTTCTGAAATTCTGTTTGAATCTTATTAAGTCTGTCAAGATTTCGAAAGAACCATACACAACTGGAAGGAAAGGTCTTTTACTTTTTGGTAACAAGGGTTGAATGTTTTGAGTGACACTGAATTAATTTCCTTGTTTAATAAATCTTTTAAGGACCTCAACAGAAGAGAGGCCAAACAATGCTCCTCCATCTAGCAGACCATTCAAGATCTCAATTTTGACATTCTCTGAGCAAGCAAACCTTCACATTATTGATCCAGTAACAGATGAGTCATAAGAACACTTCAAAGAGTGCTTGGTTATCTGAGAAACAGAAGCTGTTATTTAATTCAGAGATGCCTTAATCTCTGAAGAAGGGAGTTTAGCAGTTAACTTTCTTAATTAACTCTCTCATATCTTTAAAAGTAGAAAACCGAATTGTTGATATACCAACCTCACAATTCAGAATTCTAAAGGCTAGTGTGGAAGAAAAATATACTACATCCATCATTAGATCACTGCATAGAAGCCTAAGCCATATGACTCATCCTATCAAGGACTGGATAAACCAGCCAGCATTCAACATTTTAGACACCTTCTATATAACCTAGCCACTGCCATGCACTAGGGAAGTAGAAAAAAGTTAGTGGCTGGGACACCAAAACTTCAAAACTTTCTTGCCACTGAAGAGTGCGGTCCTTCATGGACTTTGAGTGGTTGATGGTCAGCTAGCATTTCAAAAAGGCTGTTGCCAGAAAGTTCCCCACTGGGGAATACTTATCAAATCTATTTTTCATGGGAAAAGTATTTTCTTCTGTTAAACAGGCCTTTTGTAGAGCATTTATGTCCTTTTGAGCACTTGTGACAAAATAATTTACATTAGTTTTTCTGGCAGACTTCTCTGAGGTATTTTCTATGAAAAATTGTCTGTTTAAGATAAAATAAACTTTCACATCAGGTTTTTGTGTTTGTTGGTTAAATTTTATTAGTGTTAACTGGTCTGTGGTACTTTTTATCACAAAAGTTATTTTCCTGCCAGGTTGTTTTACTGAGGTGTCTGAGTTCCATTAACCACTTATCAGACAATATTTCTCAGCTGTAAGCCAGTACTAAGTCCCTGTGGATTCCCCTAACTTATTATTAATAGTTTTTGTAAGGAAAAGTGTTCTGCTGATGCATAAGCATGTTGTGAGGGGGCAGGTTAAGCGTGTTAGCGATTGTCATTACAACTCTTACCTCAAAAACTGAATTTTTAGACAGGAAGCAGACTGTTCTTGGATCTGCTGACTTCCTGTGAGATTCATTTCATGGCTATGAGAAGATGTAGCTGGATCCCTGCAAGGTTATTAATCACTCCCCCAGCTGCAATAAGATAAAAAAATTATCATGGAAGCTTCAGTCTTCAACCCAGCTACTCCCTTGCTACAGTTGTTGAATGCAGGCTCTGCTGTTGCCATCAGTTGTTCTTTAGACCATTCATAATTTTCTCCTGGCCCCTCTGGTATTACATCTCAAGATGCCACTATGCACTGGTAATCAGGTATGACTTTTGTGGTTGTACAGCTACCCTTTTTGCGTAAGGTGGAACCATCCTTTTTGGATTTTGGGGAAGGTATCAGGGATCCTCCTTCACATAGATTCTCCATGGCAGGAGCCATCTGCTGAGCCACTCTTTTTCTGGATGATGGGTCTCCTAGAAAAATGAAGCATACGCCTAGACATTTTTAAACCAGATGATGTTGTTGAGACACTTTCAGATTTTGAATGATGATTATTCTCTTTACAAAAGCAGGAGAAGAATTTCTTCCCTCTTAGGCACTGATTCCCAGTCTGAGGGACTGAATTGGATTGGAACTGTGCTTTTTATGTTTTATCTTTACAGGATGGAGAATCAGACTCTGGAGTGAGCTTACCCTCAGAATCCCCTCCTGAAGAACAGTCTTGAAATATCTCAGTTCCTGTCTTTCACTTTTACCAAAGTGCAAATCAAAGCTTTCTTAAGTACTTTTGCCTAGATGCCTAACTTGGATCTTTCTCTATGCTCAAGAGAGTTTAAGCCATAGCAATTCTGACTCAGATCACAATAAATACCAAAAATAAGTGCAAAGCTATTTCAGTAACTCAGAAAGAAATGCAAAAGCACTTATCCTTGGTATTTCTAGACTGGTACTTACTCAAATCATGTATAAAACAGTCTCAACCAGTAGCCTGGCTGCTTAGCACTTAGCAACTCTGACAGAATGACACAAATTCATGCAACTTAAAATAGTAGAGAAATACAAAAATAAAAATTCAAACAAGCCCACTGGCCATTTCAAGGTTCTATAAGCAATCACGGCTTAAAAATGGCTTTGTTTTTTTTTTCTCTTCTTTCACTAGAATTTAAAATAAAGCAATTCTGACACATATCCAAATTAATGCCGCTATACTAGAGAAAGAGTACTAAATGAGTGCTAATTAAATGAATCTGTATGAAAGGTTTATATACTAGAACAAGCAGATTTAATAAGAAATATGGGAAAAAATTACAAACCTAGGTAGTGCAATGTGCACTAAGACAGCATGAAGATAAGAAGAAGGGTATCTTGAGAAACCTTCCAGTTTGATCTATTAGTTTCCAATAGTATAAGCAGATGAGATAAGACTGGTAGGAGTTTCAACTGAAAACTTATAGTAAGGGAAATTAAGTCAAGAGCAATACTAGCTGACTGGGTGGGCACTCAATGTTATGGATCCATGGAATACAATTAGGGTCCCCACCTATCCATTTTTTTCCCCTGACTATCCAGAAATCAAACGGATTGTCCAGTATTCTGTAAAACACTGTTCAAACTCCGGTACTCTATTTCAAAAAAGGAAGCAGACTATCGGAGTTTGTTAAATTGGTGGATTTACTATGCTTTTTTTACAGAAATTGGCAGAAAGCAGGCACCAGGAAAGGAAAAGGAAAAAGGATGGGTGTTCCTCATCAACTGATGCCATGATGACATCACAAAATGGGCGGAACGTGGACAGGAGATGGGGCAGAAATGGGCAGAGTTATGGGTGATGTAAGGGGTGTGGCCTTGGTCTGGTTTTAGCCACAATGAAAGGTGGCAGCCCTAAATACAATAGAAGGGAAACAGTACTTGAGTAGCTTGCGCAACTAACACTCAGGTGGTTAAACAGGAAAAGTATAGACTTTGGTAATCCAATTACCATAATGGGTAGAAAACATAGACACTTGATTTAAAACATCGTTTACTGGGAGGATTGGAGAAAAATTCAACAGTACTGTAACAAGTCAGAAATAAATTTAGACACCAAACCTTGTACTCACAGAACTACATGCTTATACCAAGTTCTTTTTTTTTTTTTTTTTTTTTTTTTTGTTAGAGAACAAAATAATGCAGTTATAACAGAATGCATTAAAAACAATTCTGGCAGAATCAATTCTGACAGAATATTAGAATAAAACAAGTTCTTGATAAAACAAGTTCTTGAAGTCTTTGGAAGACAAAGGGAATGGATATCAGCAGTGTTTAAGCGCTAAGTGGTAAAGGTCAAATAACCAAAAGAATATAGTTGGGAGTTCAATCAGTACTATCTACCCCCAGGCAGCAGCAAATTACTCCCTGCAACCAAATAACCACTACAGTCCTCAGCAAGTTTACATTTAGACTAGAAAATCAACCAAAAAATGTACTTTAATGTAAGAAAAGTTGTAGGAGTAGGAGAAACAGTGGAAAGCGACTGGAAATATATTTTTATTAGGTAGACGAAGCTATTACCTAATACATTTACAAAGAACACTTAGTGCACCAAAATATGGGATCTACTAGTTACAAAAACATCAAAGAAACCCTCACTATTGGCTATTGCAACTTAAAGGGCTGACCTCTTTTTTGGCCTCAATGACTCTATAAAATTAAGTGTATTTTTGAAATGAAAGCAGCAAATCTATGAGAGCTTGAGTGGAACTGGTTAGTTTTAAAACACGTAACTTGGATGGGCGTCTTTTTAAATAATTTTGTAATGACAGCAGTTATTCCGAAGAACTCTTCTAGTTAAACAGACATGGGTACACAAAATTATTTTCCAGTCTGGCGATTCCTTATTTGCAGTGTCTTTGCTTGTAAATTCTGTATGTTTCACTCTCATACAGTACAGTTTTTTTTTCTTTCAGTAATGCTAGAAAGCCAAGAGTCCAACAACAAGTAGGTGATTAAGGAGAATTGTATGGGTAAAGTTGTGGTGGTTATGCATGGATATGCAGGGAAATGCAGCACCAGCAGAAGCAAGGTGTGATGCTTTGCTGTTATGGCACAGCCGTGGGAAATTTTCACTTTAGTGTGTATAATACTCATAGTATGATTATATGTCACAAGTCATTAAAAAGTACACCATCCATTTTATTTAATCTATATCAACACTAAGGACTTTATAACAAATCCTGTCTTTCTGATGGAGTATGCATTTTAAAGTATCACATACTGATGGATACAGCTGGTTCTTTATCCTGCTCTGTATTCAAATGCTGGCACTGACAACCCGAAAAAAAGATAAAAAACACAGGAGAAGAGTTAATCTCGAAAATCTCTCTTCTTAAAACTTCTTTTGCAGGGGCGGACCTTCATTGCACCCCCTCCCCACTCCCCAAACTTATATATACCAACTCTGAGATCGCAATACTTTGGCTGAAAGGGAATATTCTGAGAAATAGTATCTCAGATTTAGTATATGTTAGCCCATTCTTTCAACCATTTATTCTCCATGTTTCAGGACTCACTCTAGCATTTTTATATGTTTACCTCTTTATCCTCTTAATTTACAACGCATAATGTACTCTTATCTGATCCATGTTCTAACATATAGTAAAAACTTCTTGAAACATGACTTTGCTTCTGATCTTTTTGGGTAGGAATCATATGCATTATACCACAAGAAGTAGGTCTTGCAGTCATTTGAAGAGTGTACAAAGCCTTTGCAGTTCATCAAGACAAGTGCACAATGTGATAAAACCCTTTACTTAATCTAATCCCACTGTGTAAAGACAGTACTGCATGTACCAAATGCATAGGAAAAGCATTCCTTAGGACCATATGCAATTCCTTCACAATGTACAAAATGTGACTAGTCAGATCTCAACTACATGATATATGGGACCTAAATCATGTACTTACAGACATTGTAGTGCATCTGACTGTACCAATCCGGGTCTATATCAGAAGCACAAACTTTCAAAAGTTCAAGCCTCATATGGTCGTCACCATATGAGCAGAGTTTGAAAGCTCTCAAGCTTCAATGGAGATCGCCATAGGGAATATTTCCCTTTACTTCACTGTAGTGCGATCTTGGAGTTGGTATATTTAAGTAGCGGAGGTGTGGGAGGTACAGCCCCCCTGCTCAGAGTATTCAGGTAGGTTTTTTGTTTTTGTTTTTTTTTTTATTATATGTTCAAAGTTTTAAAACTTTGCTCATATGGTGTCGATCATATGAGCATCGAAGTTTTAAAATTTGAGCATATAATATAGATCCACCAATCCCCCTTCCATACTCATTGCACAGTATACAGAGCTTAGCAATAGCAATAATTAAAGGAAACTATTACCCTCGATAGTTGTTTATTTCAAACCTGGGGTATCTTACTTTGAAGATGGCTGCATACTGATTAACAGCTTAACTTAATTTCTCCCAGTGTGAAAACAGAAACTGAAAGACAACAGCCAGTGATATTGTAAGCATGAGTAAAATTCAGTTAATGGGTAGTAAACACATTGCCTAGTTGCTTGGAAAGAATGATTTAAGAGAGCAGGAAAGAAAGCTTAAAACTCACTACCCTTGTGATGACATAGGTTAAGTGTTGGACTAGAGTGCGGATGGTCCTGGGTTCTAATCCTGGGAATGCAAACTTTATTGCCTGTGACTTAAATAGAACTTGCTGGAGGGACAGATTTATCTCCTAGCACCTGCCACATCTTTGGAACAGGCTACCAATTCATGTGAAATGAAGCACCTCTATGACACTGTTCAAGAAGAACCTGGAAGAGTGGATGGGGCACCATAAATTCTTACCGGGGATAGTGCCCACATCCCTTCTGGACATGGGCCATCACTAAATGCAATCTTGGATATTGACTAGTACTTCTATGATATTACATTGGGTTGAAATGGCTAGGCTTAAAATGATCTTCTGGATGATAGCCTAGTAATCTCCTATGATCCTATGATTCTACAAAAGGTGAAGAGAGAACATTGACTGGGAAGAATCCTGCAGCTGTTCAGCAAAAAGCCATTCAAGCTCCAGTAATCTAGAGGAAAAATAAGTCAAAGGTACCCAGAACTGATTAAAATAAACACTTAATAATATAATAACTTAACCAAAGTCTGGAAAAAAATGGAAGAGCTTTAAACATATACAGACCAGTTGGTAAAACTACAAAAAATAAGAGATCAAAATGAAGAAAAGACTGGCTGAGACTGATACTGCTTAAGAAGAGATGTTTAAAAAATGGTAAAATTAGAGGACAAGCACATAGGGAAAATCTGAGATTTTTTGCTGTACCACAGAAACTAGAAGAAACAGACTGTATTAATTTTATAAAGACACAAATAAGCAACTGGACTGGTATTCCACAGCAGTAACTCTTAAATGAATGGGCACACCATGCATACACTCCAGATCTGACCAAAACTATCAGGAGAAATAACTGATCCTGACAAAACTGTGTCAAAAGGGCAAAGTATTTAAGGTTGGATACAGCATAGTGTTTGTGGGAAAGGGATTATTCAATTTACAACAGGCAGTAGAGAAACAAATTTATTCTTCTAATCAGAGAATGTTAAGGGGCAGGTGTGACATTCAAGCTGCTGTATCCAGTTACCTTCAGAATATTTTTTCCTGGAAGATCAAAGTCATTGCTTGATGAAGAATAAGTTAAGGAGGAAAAGTAAAAGTTTGTCTAACCAAAGGAAAAAAAAATAAAAATAAAAACTCAAGCAGAAGGAGACTCTGCTTCTCATTCTTCTGATAATAAAGCACACAGAGAAACTTTGCCAGTTAAATCTTTTTCCACTGTTCCAAAGGATAATGCTTGAGAGACAGAGAAGAGAACATGAATTAACAAGAGGAATTGGGAGTATCACTGAATTGAACCAGAGTCTGGAGTTGGAAGATGGAGATGAACAGAAAGAAGACCAGCAACACAGAAATTAGTGAATACATGTGAGACTGCAAACCATCAATCACATTTGTAAACTATGGCTGTATATGAATAAGAGTGGAAAGAGTGGACTTTTGTTGACATTGTTAAACTTGTGAGGAACTGAGAGGTATTTGTCTCATTTCATGTTGTTAATGTTTGGATAGACTCTCAGGGGAGGGGAAGAGGAAGGAAAAAGTTAACTGTAAGTAAAACAATTTCTTAACATGATTTCTATGAAACTCTTTAGAATATGAACTGTATAATTTATAGTACATTATTTTACTTAAATTATTTAGTTGCTCTTGTATATGATAAAGTTTTTAAAGTAAACAGATGCTTTTTTCTTATTTTCTTTCATTCTTCTCTGTTGCAATTAAGAAATGTAGGCATTACAGTACAAAAAGAAAAGAAAAGTTAGAGAAAAGCATGTTTACTTCATTTGGCTGCAGTCTTGGGTTATCGAGCTGTGTGATGGAGCTAAAAGTACACAGATCATAATCTATATAGAGCTAATGTCATTTCTCTTACTTTTGCATAGTTGAATTTCTGGATTAAGACCCTTGGTTTAATCTACTAACAAATTTTAAATGGAAAAAAGTAAATATGGAAACATTGAATATAATGACAAATCTTCCTTTAGCAGTTTATGTTTCAGCCTTGTCGGTCAGGATGCAACAGAGGGCTACATTTCTTTTCTCTTACATTTTCATACAGGCAAGATGATAATGGGGCAGTAATAGAACACTGGTCTCTTCAAGGCTGAAAGTTAATGATATCTGAAAGTACGCAAGTAGTTTTCACATTTGAGGGGATAATGATGAAAAAGAACAGGCACCCAATTAGCATGGATAACTTAATTTTTAGGTTAATTAGGGCCCATGTTAGCAACTGTCTATTTGGCAAAAATATTCCTAGCAGGAGGGTTAAACTTCATTACTTGAAAATGCACAACTATGCATGTTTGTATTAAGTTAACTGGTTCTGGGGTGTTCTTGGGGGTGTGTTTGCCTTTTCGTTTGAGGGATTTTTTTACAACACATCTTGTAAATGAGACAGAGGTTCCAATGCTTTTGATAAGAAAAAATGAATAAAGGCTTAACCTGCCAAACATTAATGGGTGCATGTATCAAAAAAGCTGGAAACAGACATTTTAAAAAGCTGCTGTATAAGAATTACTTTTGGAAAGCGAATAGTCTCACAGGTATAAACAAAAGGAAGGAATACTTAATTATATCAAGAAATGCAGAGCGCAAACAGCAGCACTACCAGAGACACATTTAGAAGGAAGTGACCATGTGAATTTGATAAAGAAAGGATTCTAGAATTAATATTCTGTAGAATATCAGGGACAAAGGAAAAGAGGAATACTTATGTTAATTGTAGAGATGCTCTAGTAGTGATAGAAGAGGGGAAAAAAATAATAATGGTAGAGTTGTAGTAGTAAGGGGCTACTAGCAAGGGATGGGGATTATGCTGGAATGTATTTATTATTCAACCCAAAACTGCTCTTTTGCAGTTTAAAAAACTGGGAGAAATAATCAGCTTTCAGCAGGGAATATTACTTATAAGTGGGGACTGGAACTTGATTTGTAGAAATGAGGCTTTGTTCTGGAGGCCTAGAAGGGGATTGTTACTTGCATTATATTTAGAACTATGTGCAAAGAATATAAGGGATATAATTGGTAGTGAGTTCAAGAAAAATTACCTTTATTTGCAAATTATATTACTTTGTCCATGATGGAACCAGAAAAGGACATCTCAGTGTAGTGGAATATTTTAAGATAGGTCAACATCTTTGGGGAGGATATAAAATGAATGATAATAAAAGAAAGGCTACATCTATCAGCTATGTACCCACACATGAATTTTTTTCAGTAATAGCCATTTTTATGGGGACATGATAAAATGAAGTATTTAGGAGTATGGATTAAAAAGGATTCAGTTACGGCAGCTATGGATATGTAGGAAGAGACTAACCAAAAGATAATACAAATATTGAGTAAATTAAATGTTTTGACAATGGATATGGATAGCATGTGGTAAAATGTTTTTAGTCCCTTTAGTTTTATACAAAGGTGAGGCATATTTTTATCAACCAAAGGAGAAGTTGTGGATAGTAATTAATAATGAGTTGAAAGATTTTATTTCATAGGGGAAGAGTGCAAGAGTCACATAGAATAAGTTAATCCTCCCAAAAGAACCATGAGGTTTAGAATTACTTGATCTGAATGGAGAGCTATGGTTAAGGCTCTTCTACATAACACAAGCAGAAAGCTACAATTCAAAGTAGAAAGGGAAGATGAAGATGAAGTTTGATAATTCAAGAAATAAGGAAAAATGGGATTTTAGATGCAGATCCTTAAGGAAAATAATAACAGTCATACAGAATATTATATTCATAAAGTAACAGAAAGTATACAAAGAACTAAGCCAACACAGGAATTTAGAAAAGGAGATTCTGATGATAGGGATGACTGCAATTAGGAGTACAGAGAACAGACAAAAGAGAGAGATGGAATGTACTGAAGGAAGACGGCGAAGAAACAAAAGTAAACAGGATATTATTGTGCAGCTACATTAATAACAGATAAAATTCTACCACAAGAACACATATTAGTAAGGGAAAGGAAGGGGAGAAATTAAATACCATCAAGGAACTATCGAATAGAGAAAACTATAAAGCAATTAAGACAAGAAGTGCCACTTTTACAAAACTATAGAATTGGGAATAGATCAGCAAAACATTCAGAAAGATACACATGATAAAAGCAATGTGCAGTATTATAATGGATCGGGATTTATCATGCACTATTGCAATAATAAACTAAAACTATCAGCACAGGCAAAAAAACTTACAAGATACACAGATAAATACAAATGAAAAGTACAAAATAAGTAATTGAAGACCCAAAAAAGTTTTATAGAGAACTGAGAAACAAGGCAAAAGGAATTGAAAAAACACCAAAAATAAAAAGTAGTAGATACATTTTGAAAAATATATATGAAGATCCTGTGGAATATAACAAAGATGCTAAATGGATAGAAAAAGTAAAAGAAATAATAATAAGTTCAAAGGTATAGGATATGAAATGGAATGAAGTAACAGCCAGAGAGATTGAAACAAAGTTAAGAAATGCCTCTAATTGGAAAACCCCAGGATAAGATGGAGTACCTAACCTCTGGTTAAAAGTATTAACAACTCTGCATGAAGATTTAGACATGACCTAGTTTTTTGTGAATTTTTTTATGGCCTGGGCAATGGATGGGGAGGTGTATCTGGTTGGGTAGAAGACAAGTAGTTTTGTTTTGCTGGGATTTAGGATAAATCACACCAGAAGGAGATAAAAATCAGGCAGCAACTGAATTTGATGGGATTTAGGAGAAATCAAAACAGAAATAGATAAAAATCAGGCAGCAACTAAATGTGACAAAAAATAAACAAATAATATAAGATGAAGGATCAGATAAGAAGGCAAGAAATGTGGAAAATGCATAAATATAGTTGCAAGTATAGAAAACTCCTGGAACAACCTCATGTTGATCAGGATCAAATGCAGGAATGGTTACGGAGAGGCGAATTCAAACCAAAAGATGAAAGGTTAATATTAGCAGCACACGATAGTGGGCTATGTACATGTTGGTTTACACAATCTATTGAACATATGGGAGAAACAGACAAATGTAGGTTTTGTAAAACAGAACTGAAAACAGTTGCATACCTTGTTGTTGGTTGTGATATACTGGACTGTATACTGAAAGGTATAATAAATAATGTGGCAAGACTGTTGCACTGGGAATTGTGCATTCATTATAATACTGAAGTAGCTGAAAAACACGGGAAAAATGAGCCACAAAGCAGGATTTGCAGCAGAAATGAGAGCAATGTGGAAGAAAGCTACCCAGACAGATCCAATAGTAGTAGGAGCAATGGGTCTTATAAAAAAATCTACAATCGTGTTTAGATATGTTACCAATACATGTAACTCTGTACGAACTGCAGAAGGAGTCATTACTGGGCACATTGTATGTGCTGCGAAGAGCACTTCTGGCTGACATCAAAGATTGAAACAATGCTAATTTCATGAATTTTAATCATACTTTGACTTAGGAATGTGGTCCATTCTTGTAATGGTATTAGAAACCCAAAAGATTTGGAGAAATAAAATATATTATATTCATAAAATAGCAGAAAATATACCACAAGAATTAAGCTAACACAGGAATTGAGAAAAGAAATTTATGATGATAGGGATGACTGCAATTAGGAGTACAGAGAATAGACAAGAGAAGGATGGAATATACTGGAGGAAAATGGCAAAGAAACCACAGTACTGGGAACAAATAAATGGAGACAGAAGGATAACAGAATGGGAAGGAGCTAAAAGACATTTGAACTGCAGGCTAGTGATTCCCTTCTGTATCAGGGATCAATATCAGAATATAGACAAAGAGAAAGGGATAGGGGAATGCTAAATGAAAGACCTACATTGGTTGAGTTTTTAACTGAATCCAGAACAGAAGCTGCTGTTTAAAAAGCGATTATTGGTAGAATATATAAAGCATTACATAATAACTATAGTAATCAATCAGAAGAGTTTAGAAAAGATTGGGAAGAGAGATTAGATATACAATTCACAAAGAAACAATAGGAGGACATATGTATGGCTTCCAAATATGGAACAAAATCTAAAAGCTTTAGGATTTTTGCCTGGAAGTGTTTGCATTGATACTTTTATACCCCAGGTAGACACCAAAGCATTCTTCCTCAGGTAGATGGAAATGTTGGAGGTATGATGGGGAAGAAAGAAGTAACTGGGAACATGTTTTGGGAGTGTAATGACAGGACTCTGACAGGAATACTGGGCAAGCAAATGAGTCTAAAGAATGTTGTTGTTTTTTGTTTTTTTTTTAGCTGGGATATAGGATCTGAACTGCCTAGATCAAATAAGGCCTTTTTTTAGTTTAATTCTGGTGGCTGCCAAAAAACAATTAGAAAACAGAAATCAAAATCGAAACCAACTATACTTGAAGAAGTGAATACTGAACAGAAATAAAATAACTGAAAGTTGGATCTTTACAAAAGAGTATGAGTAAATTGCATAGAAAATAATGGAAATTCTAGAAACAATCCATGCAGAATAATGTTTTGGCAGATGAATGAGGTTTAAGAGAAGGCAGGAATTGAATAAGTTATTTAATGTTGCTTAGATTAAAATTCACATCTATTGTTACATATCATATAATGTTTGTAAATATGAACTTGTCAAAATAGTTTTATTACTTCTATATAATTTTAAGTTATGTACTTACCATAACTTGGGATCTGTGTTGTCCATTCTTTTTCTGATTCACGTATGGGTCATGGATTTGATCCTCAGATCTAACTCGGCCACCATCTTTAGACTTTAGCTTCCAGGCTTGAGCTCCTCCCTCTCCCCAGAATTCTCTGTACCAAGCAGAGCTTTCTCAGACTGAGTTTGCTGCCTATTAGAAATAAAGAAAGGAAAAAAAGGGAGAAAAAAACACAGGCTCAACCAGGAAATGCTTCATAGATCCTGCAGAAATTTTCTCAGGACGGGAGATGGATGGGAGGGAAGGTGAATCGGAATGAGAATGGACAACACAGATGCCAAGTTATGGTAAGTACATTACTTAAAAATATGATGTTGTCCTTCTCATTCTGACTCATGTATGGGTCAAATTCCTCAGCCACATTATCTGTTGGGTGGCCTCAAGGAAGAATATGCTGGACCACTGTCGAACCAAGGAAGGTCTGCTTCTGGAGGCAATGTCAAATTTGTAGTGAGTCACAAATGTATGGGATTTAGACCAAGTGGCTGCTGCACAGATGTCAACATTACAGATTGTGGATGAAAGGGCTATTGATGTGTCTACATATCTAGTTGAATGTGCTTTAGGGGGAGTAGACAGCTTGAGACCATTCTTAACATATATTAAAGAATGCAATTTGCATTCCACTTTGCAAGAGTTACTTTCATTAATGCATGTCTCAAGCGATTAGGTAAAAAAGAAACAATCAATCTGATTTCCTGAATTGTCTGGTCTTGTGAAGATAGAAATGTAGTTGCCTATGAACATCCAGCAAATGCAATACATACTCCCCTTTATTGCAGAAAACGGGGAAGAAAACTGGTTACTGTATAGTCTGATTAATATTTGATTCAGTAGTACAGAGGGAAACTCTATCTTTGCTATTTTTCTACTTCTTACTTCTCTTTTTCACTATGGAAAAGAAGTTCTTGGAGAGAAGGCAGATTCACTGGCCATGGACTTGGTAGAGTGGGCTTTTGAAGTATGAGTCAATTGTAAACCTTTGAGCAAATAAATAATAGAAATACAATCAGTAATCCATTTACCTCATGCAGCTTAGGACACTGTTTAACCTAAGCACTTGGGTGAAAGGGATATAAATGGTTGCTCAGGTTTTTTGAACTATTAATTAATTAATTAATTTATTTATTTATTTATTTTGTGCAGATAGAAGAGCAACTGTCTAAGAACATCAAGCAGGTGTTCACCTTTATTAAAAGGGTTTGGAAAAAAAGACCAGTAATTGAATTAACTGGTTAATATTTGATTCCGTGGCTATTTCAGGCATGAAGAAAGGAATGGTTCAGCTTAGTAGTAGAAAAAAGAAACCCCACCTTCTCCTTAAAATGGTTAGCCAGAAAGGGAAATGGAATATTAGCTAAGAGAGCTCAAATTGGTAAAAAATGTCCATGTGGTTAATTTATTTACTATCATTTGTTTATTTATTTGACATTTGTTTACTGGGATAGTCCAACTGGGTCAATGGAACCCGATCTGAGCAGAGGCCTGGGGAGAAGCTCCAAATGCATACAAATATAACAATGCAAACGTAATCATGGCAGTCAATATTTTACAATAAGCCTTTCATAAGGCCGGAAAGGGGAGAGAGAGAGAGAGGGATTAGAATTTTACCTTATTATATCAGGATAAGCAATGATATAGTAAAGGTCAGGAACCTGCTAGCTAATGTCACGAATAAAGGAAGCAAGCCTGCACCATCTTATAATCACTGCAATAGAGAGACTGTACAGTCAGTTGGTGGATAAGCATAAAGGAGACTGGAGGGCCAACTATGAAAGCAAGCATTCCTCTGGGATTTCACAGGAGGGGGGTTTAGAGCGAAGTATCTGCTGAATTTGTTGTTTAGAAGGAGGGCAAGAAGGTCATAACAGAGTTGATCCCAATGGCTGAAGATCAGTTTTGCAAATGATTCATTGAGGGACCACTCATGAGGGATCAGACTAGAACTACTGAGTCTGTCTGCCACAGTGCTGGATTTCTCCAGTATGTGTGTTGCAATCAGAAAGTGGTTTGAAGCAATCGCCCATTCCCAAATGCTCATGGCCTCACTGCACAAGGGGCAAGAATGGATTCATCCTTGTTTGTTGATTTACTAAGCTACTGGCATGTTGCCAGTATGTATGGAAATAGTTCCCAGATGAGGAACATCCTAAAAGTTTGCAGCATGAGGAGGACAGCTCTCATCTCTAGGATGTCAGTATGCAACCTGGTCTCCAGAGAAGACCATATGCTTTGTATCATCTTCCACTTGAAATATCCCCCTCATACTCCAGATGGGGAACATCCATGGTCACTATGGCTGTGGAGGAAAGGGAGGGTAAAAGAAATAGCCTATGTAGGGACAGTGACTGGATCCACAAGCAAAGATGGCATTCGTAAATTGGTTCTATAGGAGAGATAGAGACTGAAAAGGAATAGAACCATGATCTTACAGAATTTATCTTGCTGAAGGGGAATGAAAGTGGCAGCAAGTCCCACACTTGATATCTTAATGATGTGATGTGTGGAAGAATTAAAGATGCTATCTGGTTTGTGGTATTCCAATGAGTGTTTATAAATTCCAAATTATGTATGGGGGGGGTAGATTCTATTTTGCCAGATTTATAGTACTGCCCAGGGATCTGGAGATTTGACAAAGGTTATCCCCAGCTTGTTACAGTTGATTCCTGGTTGGAAAAATAAGGGACCAGTGTTTCAGATTCAGAAACACCTGAATCCTTTGATCCTCTGGTGAGCAGTCACTACTGCCATGCAAATGGCAAAAAATACTGGGGGCTGTGGTGAGTCTGAAGAGGACAGCTCTTAACTGGTAATGACTAGTTCCCAGATGGAAGAGTAGATATCTTTGAAGCACCTGTTGAACTTAATGCAACAGTACATGCCTCGAAAACATAAAGAGTACATCCAATCAGTCTTATGCATAAATGGCAGGTTAGACTGAACAGTGCCCATCCAACAGATAGACTTCTCTATCTAAATTGTTTATACCCACAAAGGGAAAAAGGGAAAGGGTACTAACTTCTGGAAGTTAAGCTTAGTACCTAGGCATTGTTTGTTAATCTGATCCAGGCATTTAGATGTCTTGGAAAACATGCCCCCCCCCCCCCCAGACTGATTCCATAGACAGGCAGTCGGACAGCTCTTCGGGAGTAGTGATAAGATCTGTCAGAGGAAGTTCTCCGAAGTCCGGGTTTTATGGAGAACCTCTGTTTCTGGGGCTCAAGCTCTGACACCTAGCCTCTTTGGATACCTGCATCTTAAAAAAACAGATAAGTAGGTTCAGCGGGCACATCCATCGAGTGACCAGAGTGCAGAATAGATTTAAAGTCCAAGTGGGTTTGACTCCAAAAACCCAACACACAGTGTCACCAACTGAGAAACCCTGTTTGTCAAAGTAGAAAAGGGAGTAGGGATAAGACCCAAAGAGTATGTTGTAGCCTAGTAATGTATTCATTTATTCTCTGGGATAAAGCAATGGTTTGCACGGTTTGGCTCTAGTGGAATGTGCCACAACACCATCAAGGTAGTGTATCTTTGGGTAATTTTAGTTCTGTGAAAGAAACAACTAATTAGACAGAGTTGTCAGTAAGCTGAGGACTTCCAGGAAAGGGGGAAGGGTAGTTTTAGCCATGATAAAAATGATATCCTGGGCCAGAAAGGTCATGCTGGTTGAGCACCTGCATGAGCCATAACTGGGATGAACTGACGAGACTTCCTTGCTGGGAGAACAACAAAAAACAGTGAAACCATCAGCTTGGAGGGATGCTTTGGATCCAAGGAAGCTGCACTGGCTCAACAGTTTGAATCTGAAGGGGTTTCAGATTTGAGAAAAAACTGACACTTACCTGTCAGATCCTGGGCTTAGGATCCAAAGAAGTTTTAGAAAATGCACTGGCTCAACTGATTGGATGTGAAGGAAATTTGTTATCTGAGAAGTGCCTGACATTCACCTGTCGGATCCTAGAGTTAGGATTAGAGAACTAAAAACAACTGGACTTTCAATGAAAATACTGAACACTTGAGAGATATGTCAGACCTAAATGAAGGGGGAGAAATGCTGGTGGTGCACTGGTTCCAGATGACTTACATGCTCCTCAATCTCTTACAGCAAGAAATCTGGACAAATCCATAAATAAAAATCAGGCAAAGGGATAACTTTTAAACAATGCTCTTACAAACTTAGAAAGTTGACAGAATAGCAGTTTTTGTTTATTTGCAGGAATTTCCTGAAAAGCATGAAGTCTGAACTCAAGTATCTGTCATATGTACCAACTTCAACCTTTAATGATTTGCCCGTAACTTGCCAGAACCACCACGATTTTATGAAAATCAACCAGAAATGAGGCCAAAAATCTGGACAGTCTGTGAAACAAAAACTGTTCAATTGAAAGGTATGAAGACCTACCTTAAACCAGATCTGAGAGCTTTGTAACTGAGAAGAGCAACATGCAGTTCAAGGCCCGGATCCAAAAGGTTCCAGAACAAAGAATGGCCTAGTTGTATTTAGGAAATCTGACACATTTCGGATCCAAGAAGAACAACTTTGACTTTAATGCTCTGGATCCAAAGGCTCTCGATTCAACATGACCCTATCAGTATAATTTTAGGCCATCGGATCCAAGGAGGTCTTGGGACCTGAGGAAGCTACACTTACTAGCAAATTGTTATTTCTCAGATCCTAAACTTATGATCCAAGGGAAAGGATAATTGGGAAATAAAAACTTTCAAGGATAAAGAAATTTTGCTTGAGGAAAAATGCAGGCAGTTTGATTCTAAAACCCTTGGATCTGATGGCATTTTAAACAGCCTGAAATGCTAGATAGACCAACCTGTCAGATCTGAGGGACAACATTGGATCCAGAGGAGATCAAAGGATCTTCAGATCTAAGGCTAAGATCAGGAGTCCTTGACATTGATTCCATTATTGACTTCTCTCTTTTTTTTTTTCTTTTTTTTTTTTCCGAACTCTTCTCTCTCTGTAGGGGTTGTAAGCCCCTAAAGAAACCATTGTGAGTAGTGCAGTGGCAGAATTTAACCACTGACTTTTTTGACATTCACACAGCAAGAAAACTGAACAAAGCCACGACCAACTGAACAGTTATGAAGCTGAAACTCAAAAACTGTCACTGACCTCAGCACTCTCAGAATTACCAGTAAAATAACCGAAAACACCACTTTTAACAACAAATAATTAACTTTAGTACAGGTCAGCTCTGCCAGGAACAAGAACAGATAAAGGTTTTGCACCATTTATTGGCAGTCAAAAAGAAAGAGGCCTACTCTCAATGGATAACATTTCAGTTGCTTCACAGTGCCCAGCCCTCTACAGGAACTGTAATCAGGGGTATCGATGCACAAAACCTGAGAATAAAAGGGACAAGCAACAGGAAAACCAGAGAAATCGAAGGACTCAAGTCACGATGCATGGTCCACAGAACTATGCTAACCAACCAAAACACTGATAAAAATGCTGTACTCGCTAATAGAAAATTTTAATAGAAGCCATTTTGACAGCACATGCACCCCATGAAAAAACATCTTTAATGGAGCAGCAGAAGTTTCTGAACTAACTACACTGAAGATAAAGGGGAAAAAAAAAACAGAGGAACAAAAAAACAAAAAAACAAAACCAAAAAAAAACAAGTACATAAGAGATGCACTTTTAACAGCGGATTTATGAAGAGAAAGAAAAGCCTTAAAATTACAGTACTATAGAGGGAGGACTAAACTATCTAGATAAGGCAAATTTACAAGCTAAAGGCTATAAAATTAAACTAAGTTTTCTCACAGCTCAAGACCTTGGAATTTTTTAGTCTTTCCATGTCTGGTGGCAAATGAGATCTGGGGAAGCTGTGCTTGGTACAGAGGATTCTGGGTACAGGGAGGATCTTAAGCCTGGAAGGGGAAGTGTATAGAAGGTGGCTGAGTCAGATTCGAGGATCGGATCCATGACCCATACATGAATTAGAATGAGAAGGGCAACATCAGATATGTAAGTTGCCTATGTCACAAGTGATAATTCAATAAAGATGTTTAAAAAGTCACGTGCTGTCTTTGCTCCTTATTATATGGTTTCAGTATGATTTAGTTATGAGGAACCAGCATGAAATATATAACATTTTCATTTCTTTGCCTTGGATTCAGAAAAATGTGAACACCAACTCACCTTTTAAGCTTAAACTATTCTGTGGTTTGGCAGAAGAATCTGTCTCCACCTCCATGACATACCATAGAAAAAGGGAAAGCTATTGTTTTTATATCAGATATGTCCTACAGTCTTATTCAGGCAGTACTCAATTTTGCTATCAGCAGCTGCTATAATATGTATGATCAGAGTGTTGTAGAGCTTTTCTCTACTTCCTTTGCTGTACAGGGAAACAGAAATAATATTGGGGCACATATGTGACCGCATAATCGACTTGTTAGTGGTACTCTTTTCAATAAGTGCATCATTTTACAAACAGCAGTGTTTTAGTCTTATGCATATTACAAAGAATAACTACTATTTTGCTATGTTCAAGGATTATGGTTTTGTTGAAGTGTTAGTATACTAAAATGTAAGAAAGCCAGGAGTTAGTATTAAAGCAACATAAAATGGAAATATAATGCCCAGTATTGGTGCATATAGCTGAATGAAAGTTGTTCTTTTCTGTAAATGCAATGTATTTTACAGACAGCAGTGTATTAATCTTACCCAGAGCACACAGAATAGCTACTGATTTGTAAGGCTCAAGGATTACAGTTTAGATGAAGGATTAGTATGCTACAATGTAATAAATCAAATATAACAACAGAAGTGGAAAATGAGATGCATGAAGACAACTGGGGTTCAGCAGGAGCAGAGAAAGTAAAGAAAAACTCATAGCAAAACAAATTCAAAAAACTTAAGGCTGTACATATTTTGTATTGTGCTGCATTGTAATGACAGAAACAACGTGGAAGAAATGATTAAATTAAAATCTTTTAAGCAAAAACAGTTAATTTCTCCAACATTCAGGAATACGGCAATATTATCCCAGTGCAGGCACTGGTGAATAACAGTAGTTTGCATGTCTGTTAAAGGTTCTTTGAACAAGAGCTGCCAGTTAATATCTCACTGATTGCAATCCCAGGTTTGAAACTTCAGTAAGAGTGTGGTGGAGGGTATGTCAATACTTGACAAACAGTATAAATTGGCATGCAAAAAAAACTTCTTTACTTTCTTAAATATTTACAAGAAATGTGAATAAGTCAGAGCAAGTCATACAAATCAGATTAGTTGAGGCAAAAAGTGAATGAAAGTCAGGTACCAGAAGTTGTGTAAGATATCTGTGATTCAGACTACTGACATTCCATTTATAAACAAATTAAACTCATTTCCTTATGTGCAGGGAGATTTGAAATGGATTCTGGAAATAAAACATCTAAGCAGTAAAATTATATATACCATTGATATGACCAGGCCCCATGATGGACATTTTGTTGAAGACGTATTATAATATAATAAAAGGCACTTATAGTGAAATAACTACGAATAAACAAGATACAATGAAAAAACATACTTGATTTCTAAAGTGGAGTTATATTTTATGTAAAAGAAAAAAAAAACATAATTTTTCATTACAGTGAAAAAGCAAACAAGTTATAGAATTTTCTGTGGTGCAGGCAAAACTCTATCACAGCTACACCTATCCCTTAGCCTCCACACATTGGCACTGCAAGCCCCCATGGCACCAGATCCCCCCTCATAACCATAATATTATAATGACCCAAGTCTCCACTGTCATGCCTAAGTAATGAAAACTTTTTATGAATCACTCTGTTGCATAACAGTGGAGCACAGTGAAGCACGTGACAGCTATTTGGTAAGGTATGTGAAACAGAGATCCACTGAGCATAATTATGTGCCATTTACTTGCCACTTAATTATGCAAACCGAAAAGGTTTAAATTCTTGGTAAGTTACAAGCTCAAAATGGCAACACTCTCTTAATAGCATAAGCACAAAAAAAGCATAAAAACAATTTTTCTGATTTTTTTTGCAGAGTGCTCCCAGCATTCCCCTGCTATGAGAGCAAGCCCCTACATCAATGATATTCATATGTGCTGACTACAAGGTCACATACACCTGAAACAGCGAGAAAAAGTAGAAAAACATAAAACTCATCCACACCCTCTTCTCTGAGTTTAATGAACTACAAACAGGTGCAAAACTTATGACCTAGTCAGTGCCAATGCACTGAAACACTGACAACAGTAATGGAACATCTTCATGCTTTGACATTCCAATACTCAACACAGTAGGATATGACAAAGCATACATTTCCAGTCAGGCACATCACACCTTACTAAATGGCTGTTCTCTGCTGTGCTGTGAAGTCCTGTCTTGCTATAAAGTAATTTACTTTGTGGCACTAGTGCACATAGCACACTGTGCAATTCAAAAACATTTCAATTTGATTATTAACCACTTGTCATTATGGTGCTCCATGTCTATACTGTCATCCAGGACTATAAATCACAGTAATGAGAAATGATGGCCTAAGATCAGTGCTCAGAGTGCAATGATGCAACTGTGCACTATGATTATTAATATCCCAACCTACAAATCATGTATCTTATTGCAATAAAAGTTCATGCATGTACATGTTGCCACTAACATTTACTGCAAGCAACTGAAAGGATCTTCAGGTACCCCAGAATTCTTGGCTCTGTGGCATAGAGGGATGAAGTCCTGACTAAAATCCAGGTGACCAGGTTTCAACCAGTGGCCCTAGCACTGGAGGAGTCAGTGAGGTGAGAGAGCAGAATGAAGTGACACTTAACTACTCACTTTTGTCTGATGGGTGAGATATGATATGTTGGTGGAGAGGTGTGTAGCTGACATGCTGCGAGTGTTACTGTCAAAAGCATAGCATCTTATGCAATAGGCAGCAAAATGGCAGGAACCTTTGAGGAGGTAATGTGCTACAAGGAAGCCAGAGGTTTCCCATGCCATGCACCTTATGAGGGTGGAAGTTTAAGATAAGTAATCACCGTGGAGATGGGACATTAACCTCATAGTTCTGCAAGCTTGGGAAGTAGTCTGGACCCAGTACTGAGGGAGTAGGTCTCAAAAGTCACCACTCACTTTGTGAAGGTCCAAAACCCAGAGCCTCACCTCTAGTAGATGAAAGAGAACAAATGGACCAAGTGGATGTCAATGGAAAAGAGCTGATTATCTGTGGAGGATAGCCAGAAAAAAATATATAAAGTATCCATGAATTATCAGGCAACCTGTAAGCATAGCATGGAGACAGTAATGCACAACGAAATGAGAAGATATCTACAGCATGTTTGAAACAGAAATAATGAAACATTGATTTTTGCTGCTTAGAGGAGGATACAGTTAACGTTGTATACACTGCTGTTTGGAACTTTCCATTCCTCTGCTCATCTGCAAACAGTGAAAACGTTATTTGCTGTGGGCCATGGGATAAATACTGCTCTTTCTTAGTTAAAGAAGCCAAAACTTCAGCACTTATAAAAAGAGAGGTACCGCTTGGTCAACACCCTGTTGAAATCTGTGAATAAAATGATTAACTTATAGCCCATTTACTAAGGTTAAATATGGAAGTAACAAGAAAAGTTGCCTTTGATCCTAAAGAATCACAAGCTTTCCAAGCAGAGGCATTTATCCCAGAGATGTACAGGTTTGACAGGCAAAGTTTTAGTTGTGTTTTAAATAAATGTGCATTCTGAATGGATTTTGGTGGTAAAGGGATATATAGTTTAGCTGCACTATTTGAATACGGAGACACACCTGCAGTATTACGTGATTTGGTTATAATGATTTTTCTCTACAGGATAAAATTTAATTGAGAAGTAATGTTGTACTAAGTTGTTAAGGGCTGGGCAATTGTCTGTCTTACAGAGAAGTCTGTGTATTGTAGTTAGCTGAGAAAGAGCTAGGTGATGTAGTAGTTCTAAACAGTTTAATTCTGTGAAGGCTAGGCAGTGGTGTGTTCTATTGTTGTAGTTTACTCCAAATGTAACTATTTTATTATAACATTGCTCAAGATTGGACAGTTGTGAGACCTGAAGCTTATTGAGCATTGGTGCAGCATTCAAGAGAGATGTGGCAATTAGAAAGTAGAAGCTATATGTCTTTTGGCTATCAGTAAACTAGGTTTTTACTGGGTTTAATTTCTCCAAGTCTTTTGGTTCCTAATACCATGATGAGAATGGAACCTATTACTAAGTCAAAATATGATTAAAATTAATTTACTCTGTGTAGTGTACTTAGTGTTTAATGATTTTTGTAACCACAAGGTACATGGTGGTCAAAGTTCAACTAGTTATCTATGACCAAATCATCTAATACTGCAGATAACATCTCTTTTCAAACAGTGTTGATAAACTATAGTGCCATATCCCACTGCCACTGACATCCATTCAGAATACAATCCAGTGGATCTGCTCCTTTACATCTCCAGTTAAATGCCAGTGTTATCTTCAATTTGCCTTATCACCAACCCATTTCTCTTCATTCAGAACCTTATACACTACAACCAATCTTCACCTATACCTGAATAGTAATTTTGTGTGTTTTACTTGTTCTGTATGGTGAAATTGGCAGACACAATAGTGAATAGTGTTATTTTGATAGATAAGTGTCATGGGGTGAAAAGCAATAATTTATTTTTTTTTTATGGATTAGAAATAGTTTTGTATTATTTAGCCATCCTTCAATTGATACAAAGGATTGCTGCATAATGTCTTGTAGTTTAGCTAGAGATTTGGCAGAGCAGGTTACAGTTGAGTCATTGTAGAGATCCTTGATGAACATGTTGAAAGGTATGAGGCCTAGTATGGATCATTGTGGAACACCAATACTTACTGGCAAGAAGGTGGTGAAATCATTTTTCAGATTCACTGTTTGTGCTTTGCTTGAGAGAACATTATGTCATCTCTATTTATAGAAGAGTTTTTCCTCCAGGAATGTCAACAGTTACTCCAGTGGCATGTTCTTCATTGTTTTTTTAAAAAGTGATTGTTTAACACAGTAATGATTTTTTCAGAGTTTACTCTTTGCCCCAATATTAGTAGCATCAGATATTCCAACCCCCTTTCTTGAGACAAACAGCTTTTCTTTAATGAGTGACTAAAAGCAGCCATTACACAGGACCTAACACACTTCTACCAGTTATTTCAGGACCATATGAAAAATGTTGTTCCAGCTAGGACACACTGTCATTACTTTCTACACTAGTCTCGGTATCCTATTCTTATTTTTCTTTTCCATTTGTTACTTGTAATCCCATTCCCAGCTCAAGGCAATGATGTGTGTGTGTAGATATATATATATATATATATATATATATATATATATATGTATATATATATATATATATATATATATATTTGTTTTCCTTCTCTTTTGTGAATACCAAATAGCAATATTTAATTATGTTTCACCTACTCTTTCATCTTACTACACTTACCACCTTCCAAAACCCTGCCAGTAATTTTTTTCAATACTATATTAAAATGCAACTCCCAGTTTATTACACATACTTCCGGAAAGGAATTCCACAACTCCTCATCAAAACAGCTTTTTCTTATTCATCGCAAGTGTAAATCACACCATTCACTACTCAATAACTGCTTGGTGGTTTTATTTTCTAAATAGGTCTCTGTCTGAATGCATAAAATATAACAGGACCTTTGTCTTGGTCAGTATATTTTATACATGTATCAGATGATACTAATTGTAGCAAAAGCCCTAACCTACCCATCTCCATCCTTATCAATAGAACTATTTTAGAAAGCAAGATTCCTGCCATATGGAAAGTATCCCACATCATCCCATTACATAAAGGTGGGTCATCTACTAAGCTCACCAACTTTCAGCCTATTGCCTTACTCTCTCCAATAGCTAGGATAATGGAGAAATGCATTCACAGACAACTACTTGACCACCTCCTCCAAAATAACCTACTTGCCAACTGCCAACATGGCTTCAGGCCATTCCATAGCACAACCACTGCCCTGTTGTCCTTTTCTGACTCCATAAACAAAAATCGTAGATATAACACTTTCTCCTCTGCGCTATTTATTGACCTTTCAAAAGCCTTTGATATGGTAAACCGCAACATACTTATAGACATACTAAAAGCCCAATCACTTGACCCACAAGCATTACAATGGTTTAAGTCCTACCTGGAAAACAGACAGCAAGCAGTACTTTGGGATAAGAATCTTTCTACATCCCTCCCAGTGAATATTGGAGTACCCCAAGGCTCCATCTTAGGATCCCTACTCTTTTCCTTATTTATTAACAATCTTCATACCCAAATTCCTCACACCACCTGCATACAATATGCAGATGACTCTTCTTTCATTTGTTCAGCCATGACCATAGCCTCTCTCCAATCCCTCAATCAAACTGTATTCAACAGTTTTGAAAATTGGTTCACACAACACTGCCTCCTCCTGAACCCCAAAAAAAACAAATTATTGCTCTTTGCTCCAACTCTAAAATCACTGAAGCACACAGAAAGACGTAACCTCCCAAGCAGGCAGAAACAAGTTGCATATGATAAATCCTGCAAGTAGTAGAAAACAGATCCAAAATAGTGTAGAAAGTAACGCTTTTATTTGTAATAAGAACAGCGTTTTCGCCGTAGTACCACCACAGCTTCTTCAGCATAAAACATCTTTTTTTAAAAAAAACGCCAGTTATAAATAAATGAGTTGGATGACGTATGTCAAAGCATCTAACATTTAAAGAACCAGTACATCCAAATGCATATACTGTAATGTGTCACTTACTTCAATAATGTTATTTGTTTAATATCATATGTTAAAATGATTTCTTACAGATACATAATTATATATTCATAGCAATCAAATCAACATTAGAGACTTAGAGGCTGATTATGAATACTATATTCGTATAGTAATGTACCTTTGTTATTAATAGAACCAATACCAGTAAGTATCCAAAAATAAAATGTATTAACCTAATATGTACATGGTATTATGTAAAAAACTCCCTGAATAACATGATTTTTAATAAATATTCGATAGGTAAAAAATATAAAATATTAATAAGTACCTAATAAGAATTTAATATGATCTAAATAAGAGATTAAAATATGAACCACAAGTCATTATTTACAAGAATCCTACTATTGAAAGTTATTGTATAATAAACATTATGTGAATAAGTCCCTATTATGTTTTTTTCTTTATCAGGAAATTTCTCATTTTCAGCATGCAGTTAATGTTGCAGCTTTCATTAAGCCCTGGAAAGCTGAAAGAGTTCAGGCCTATCTGCCATTCCAGTTCACAGACTTCTAATAAAATATTAACGGGTCCCCCCCTCAAAGTATGTGGTATTGAATCTATGGCTGTGAAGTTAAAACTGTGTCCTACATATTTCTCACAATGTTTAGCTAGGGCATTGTCGGATTTTTTTGTTCTTATAGCATATAAATGCTCGTATACCCTGTCCCGGAATTTGCGGTCAGTTTTACCTACATAATATGCTTCACAGCAGTTACATCTTGCTAAATACACTATAGACTTGGAAATGCAGTTCAAATTACAATTAATATAATATCTATTCCCACCTATCTGGAAAGTACTACAATTATTAATATAATGACAATATTTGCAGAAGCCACACTGTTTACATCCCTTCATTTTACTATTATTATTGGAGTTATTGTTACTTTCAAGAATGGATTTCAGGTTTCTCCCTCTCTTATATACAAAATTAGGTCTTTCACCCAATTTTCTCATCAATTCCTCATTATTTAATATGTACTGCCAATTCTTCAATAAAATTAATTGAATGTCAAAAGAGTCACTGTTAAAAGTAGAAATAAAGCTAATCCTAACAGTGTCTACGCTCTCAAAAGCATTATTATTACTTATATTCTCTAGTGTTGTATTAGTTGAATCCATGTCAGTAGTCAAAGTGAAAGCTTCAGTTCCTATAATTCTCTTTTTTAGAAGAGGAAAATAAGTCCCATTCAGTCTTTTGCTGTCAACTTCACGAAGGAGTTCCAGAAATAGGTTTAAAGGGTAGTCTCTGCTTGTGAACATATTTTCAAGTTTTTTACATTCATCATAGAAAGCTCTTTCCCTGTTACACATTCTAGCTGCTCTTATGAGCTGTCCTTTAATAATAGCTCTTTTCTGTTTAAAAGGGTGTGAGCTTTTGAAGTGTAACAGGGAATTACAGTATGTTGGTTTTCTATGTATGGTAGAAATATATTCAAGATTAATGTTGTCCTTAAGTAATTTGACATCCAAATAGTCTATTTCAGTAGTAGAAAAAGTAAAAGTAAATTTCAAAAAAGGAGTAGAATTATTACAAAATTCAATTAGTTTCGTAGCTTCATCCACATCTCCATCAAGTAAAATGAAGATGTCGTCCAGGTACCTGGTATATAATTTTATTTTCTCCTTGTTGATATTTTCAAATAAGTATGTTTTTTCCCAGAACGCCATAAATAAATTGGCGACCGTGGCCCCGCAAGGTGACCCCATTGCTACGCCTTGTGTTTGTAAATATACTTTTTCATTAAAAATAAAATAGATGTCAAAATTATATCCAACAGTTCGGACACTATATCTATCTCGTTTTTTACTGCTCCCAAGTCCTCAAGCATGAGAGATACCCATTCCACTGCTTCTAAATGAGGTATCGATGTATAAAGATCGACCACATCGATCGTAAGAAAATTATAAGAGTTTTCAAACAACATGTTATTCATACTACTTAGGAAGGACCAAGAATCCTTACAAATATAAGGTAACAGTTTTAAATATTTAGCTAAAATCCTTTCTACCAACTGTGCACAGGGGTAAGTAATAGAGAGACGTCCGTCAATTAATGCACGTAGAGGTGGGTCGTATAAGTCTTTATGTATTTTTGGCACACCAAAAATCACAGGATTTTTAGACATGTTAATATCAATATAATTAAATGTATCTAAATCAATTTTACCTTCTATAAACATGTCTCTAAAATAACCTCTAATTCTTGTTTTTGACATATTCAGTTCATTAATCGATGACTGAGTGTACGCTGGACCAGTTAGTATTTGTTCCATCTTTTCAGTATAGGAGTGGTTGTCAAAGATGACCAAACCACCCCCTTTATCTGGTTTAATGACCCTAGTTGCTGAAGCGCAGAGTTGCTTAAGGCATTCTTTTTGTTCAATAGTTGTATTATAGTTAATTTGTCTATTCATTGACCCAGTCTTTTCTCCTAGACTCCTTATATCAATCTCACATGCTTTTTCAAAAGTGGCTAGTACTGTATGTAAAGGAGGATTAAATGTACTGGCTAGTTTCAGCTTATGATCTTGTATGATGTTAGTATTACTGAAAAAAATATTCAAATTAAGTTTCCTTACAAAACATTTTAAATCAATAATAGTCCTAGAGATATTACATTTGACATTTGAAGACAACCCTTAGTAACAAAATGTCCAACTTGCTTACCGAAATGATGGAGATGGTTTTGTCCAACAACTTCATCTTTTTTAATGGTGAATTATACCGGCAACGCAAGGGGGTTGCCATGGGGGCATCTTGTGCATCCTTCTACGCAAATGTAGTATTGCACATGTGGGAGCATACATTCGTTTTAATACCCCCATGGAAAGATCACATTCTGTTCTACAGACGTTATTTGGATGACATCTGTATTTTATGGTCTGGCTCTGAAGGGAACCTATCTGAATTCCTTACACACATCAATTCAACAACGAATTTCCTACAATTCACACACACAGTGGATCAGCACGAACTTCATTATCTGGACATTACTCTTTACAAGGACTACAATCAGAAAACTTTCCATTCCAAACTACATCGCAAGGCAACATTTTCTAACTCCTTGCTACACTTCGAAAGTGCCCACCCACCATATCAAAAGAGGGGGATCATTAAGGGGCAGCTCATCAGAGCAAGTAGAATATGCAGTACGGAGAAAGATTTTGATTCTGAGGTGGAATTTTTGAAAAATCTTTTCTTGGAGAGAGGTTACCCTCTGGAACTATTTCTAACTCTAGCAGCAGAGGTAAAATCTGCACGACATTCCCTCTACAAACCAATACTAGGGGGGGGTTTTGTACCAGTGACCAACAATACACAAAACAAGGATACTGTTCACACTAACAGTTTTGCACACACATACTCATCAAATTCCTATGAATTGGAAGAAACAATCTTACATCACTGGCCGGTTTTAACCCTCTTTGAAGAACTAAAGGACTACATACCACCTAAACCCAGTTTTGTTCGTAAAAGAGGGCTAATTTAAAGGAATTATTTGAAAGAAATCAAAGAAAAAGATGAAGGTAAAACAACCAAGGCTGGGCACATTCAAATGTGGTGCCTGTGCCCAATGTCATGCCATATCCAAAGAAACAGCACCATACCTCCCGTCTAGGAACTACAAGATACACCCCACTGGATTTTACACCTGTGCCTCTAGAGGGTCGTATACTTGGGGATGTGCACCAACTGTCAAAGTTTCTATGTGGGCAAAACTGAGAGGGAATTAAGAAAACGATTCACGAGCATCTTTATGACATGACCAGGAAGAAGGAAACCAACGCCTTCTACAAACACTCACTCTCCTGCCCAGAACCCAAAATCCAGTTTCTAGTTCTGGAACAGGTTGAGCCAGATGCAAGAGGTGGTGACTGGGCATCCACCTTGGGCTACCGTGAACTATTATGGCAGTTGAGACTGAATGCAGGGAAGCCACCAGGTCTGAATGGGATGATCAGCATTAAACCGGTCCTCAAGCTTAGGAGGGCTAGGTTATAACTCTCACACTTGACCCCCTTCATACCACAGCATCCCCACACAGTATATTAAATTATTGAACATCCACGGTTATAGGATTCCGACTAATAAATCAAATTCTATATGAAATGTTATATGGATGGGCATTAAAAATATCTCACGCATATTTTATTGCATGTTTTTATCAGTGTAAAGTAATAATGAAAAACATTTTTTAACAATTCACTGACAATCTAAACACATCTTTAAGCATATTCTTTAACAATCTACAACCCCAATCAGACTTCAGACTTTTATGTTCTGAAACCTAGGAAACTGGCATTTTAAAATGTTTTTTATGGTTAGTCATTTTTATTTAAGTGCATATGGTATTGCAAACATTTCATTTTTTGAGTTGATATAGTGACTAACATTTTTTAACACCCAACTCTAAAGCACCACACCTTAGTACTAGATTTACTAATTAATTAATTGTATAATTGCCAGGCTATTTAATGGAGGTTACTGCACACTGCAATTTGTTTTCACTTGATAAAGCTCAGGATTGCCTGAGCGAAAGCGCTTGTGTGATTTTATCTGTGACTTTTGGAATACTTCAGAAATAAAAATACAGCCTTGTGGACTTTAGCAGAGTTCCGGTTCCTTTCTTCAAGGTCGTGGATTATTCTTTGCTTGTCTTTGGTTTTTTGTGCATTACTTCACTTAAATCAATAATAGTCCTAGAGATATTACATTTTCTTGTGGGAACAAAAGTATTACCATAAGCAAGTAACTCAATGAGACAAGGATCTAACTGCACACTAGAAAAGTTATAGATATTAAAATCACCTTTCTTATTAGTCAAAATAGTCAACTTATTAGAATGAGTATTGTCCTTTGTCATCATTTCAGGTACAGTTGGTAAAACATTGTGGTTAACAGTGGAATTACTACAATTGGCAGAAGTCAGAGATATTAATGTTTGGTTTTGTTCCATTTCTTCTGCTGAGGTTTGAAGTTCCGTGGTCCTAAAAAATGACCATCATTAAATTTATTGTTGTAATTCGACTGTCTGTTGTTAACATAATGTGGTGGGCCATTCTTGTTGACTCTTTCTTGTATTCTGTTGCTAGCTGTGTTGTTAGCATATGCTGTTCTGTCCCTCGTAAGCTTTTTGTTCTTGGTAACTTTAGATTTTTCAATAAATAAGTCTATGCTAACAACACAGCGTATGTAAAATTAAATGGTCAGACTGACACTGTTCCGATAGTTTTAACGAATGGGGGACAGGACCAGAATTTTGTTTCCAACATAGAAAATCCTGACTATGACTACGAACGTACGGAAGTACCAGCTTTAAGACGTAGCAACAGAATACAAGAAAGAGTCAACAAGAATGGCCCACCACATTATGTTAACAACAGACAGTCGAATTACAACAATAACTTTAATGATGGTCGTTTTTTAGGACCACGGAACTTCAAACCTCAGCAGAAGAAATGGAACAAAACCAAGCATTAATATCTCTGACTTCTGCCAATTGCAGTAATTCCACTGTTAACCACAATGTTTTACCAACTGTACCTGAAATGATGACAAAGGACAATACTCATTCTAATAAGTTGACTATTTTGACTAATAAGAAAGGTGATTTTAATATCTATAACTTTTCTAGTGTGCAGTTAGATCCTTGTCTCATTGAGTTACTTGCTTATGGTAATACTTTTGTTCCCACAAGAAAATGTAATATCTCTAGGACTATTATTGATTTAAAATGTTTTGTAAGGAAACTTAATCTGAATATTTTTTTCAGTAATACTAACATCATACAAGATCATAAGCTGAAACTAGCCAGTACGTTTAATCCTCCTTTACATACAGTACTAGCCACTTTTGAAAAAGCATGTGAGATTGATAATAAGGAGTCTAGGAGAAAAGACTGGGTCAATGAATAGACAAATTAACTATAATACAACTATTGAACAAAAAGAATGCCTTAAGCAACTCTGCGCTTCAGCAACTAGGGTCATTAAACCAGATAAAGGGGGTGGTTTGGTCATCTTTGACAACCACTCCTATACTGAAAAGATGGAACAAATACTAACTGGTCCAGCGTACACTCAGTCATTGATTAATGAACTGAATATGTCAAAAACAAGAATTAGAGGTTATTTTAGAGACATGTTTATAGAAGGTAAAATTGATTTAGATACATTTAATTATATTGATATTAACATGTCTAAAAATCCTGTGATTTTTGGTGTGCCAAAAATATATAAAGACTTATACGACCCACCTCTACGTGCATTAATTGACGGACGTCTCTCTATTACTTACCCCTGTGCACAGTTGGTAGAAAGGATTTTAGCTAAATATTTAAAACTGTTACCTTATATTTGTAAGGATTCTTGGTCCTTCCTAAGTAGTATGAATAACATGTTGTTTGAAAACTCTTATAATTTTCTTACGATCGATGTGGTCGATCTTTATACATCGATACCTCATTTAGAAGCAGTGGAATGGGTATCTCTCATGCTTGAAGACTTGGGAGCAGTAAAAAACGAGATAGATATAGTGTCCGAACTGTTGGATATAATTTTGACATCTAACTATTTTATTTTTAATGAAAAAGTATATTTACAAACACAAGGCGTAGCAATGGGGTCACCTTGCGGGGCCACGGTCGCCAATTTATTTATGGCATTCTGGGAAAAAACATACTTATTTGAAAATATCAACAAGGAGAAAATAAAATTATATACCAGGTACCTGGACGACATCTTCATTTTACTTGATGGAGATGTGGATGAAGCTACGAAACTAATTGAATTTTGTAATAATTCTACTCCTTTTTTGAAATTTACTTTTACTTTTTCTACTACTGAAATAGACTATTTGGATGTCAAATTACTTAAGGACAACATTAATCTTGAATATATTTCTACCATACATAGAAAACCAACATACTGTAATTCCCTGTTACACTTCAAAAGCTCACACCCTTTTAAACAGAAAAGAGCTATTATTAAAGGACAGCTCATAAGAGCAGCTAGAATGTGTAACAGGGAAACAGCTTTCTATGATGAATGTAAAAAACTTGAAAATATGTTCACAAGCAGAGACTACCCTTTAAACCTATTTCTGGAACTCCTTCGTGAAGTTGACAACAAAAGACTGAATGGGACTTATTTTCCTCTTCTAAAAAAGAGAATTATAGGAACTGAAGCTTTCACTTTGACTACTGACATGGATTCAACTAATACAACACTAGAGAATATAAGTAATAATAATGCTTTTGAGAGCGTAGACACTGTTAGGATTAGCTTTATTTCTACTTTTAACAGTGACTCTTTTGACATTCAATTAATTTTATTGAAGAATTGGCAGTACATATTAAATAATGAGGAATTGATGAGAAAATTGGGTGAAAGACCTAATTTTGTATATAAGAGAGGGAGAAACCTGAAATCCATTCTTGAAAGTAACAATAACTCCAATAATAATAGTAAAATGAAGGGATGTAAACAGTGTGGCTTCTGCAAATATTGTCATTATATTAATAATTGTAGTACTTTCCAGATAGGTGGGAATAGATATTATATTAATTGTAATTTGAACTGCATTTCCAAGTCTATAGTGTATTTAGCAAGATGTAACTGCTGTGAAGCATATTATGTAGGTAAAACTGACCGCAAATTCCGGGACAGGGTATACGAGCATTTATATGCTATAAGAACAAAAAAATCCGACAATGCCCTAGCTAAACATTGTGAGAAATATGTAGGACACAGTTTTAACTTCACAGCCATAGATTCAATACCACATACTTTGAGGGGGGGACCCATTAATATTTTATTAGAAGTCTGTGAACTGGAATGGCAGATAGGCCTGAACTCTTTCAGCTTTCCAGGGCTTAATGAAAGCTGCAACATTAACTGCATGCTGAAAATGAGAAATTTCCTGATAAAGAAAAAAACATAATAGGGACTTATTCACATAATGTTTATTATACAATAACTTTCAATAGTAGGATTCTTGTAAATAATGACTTGTGGTTCATATTTTAATCTCTTATTTAGATCACATTAAATTCTTATTAGGTACTTATTAATATTTTATATTTTTTACCTATCGAATATTTATTAAAAAATCATGTTATTCAGGGAGTTTTTTACATAATACCATGTACATATTAGGTTAATACATTTTATTTTTGGATACTTACTGGTATTGGTTCTATTAATAACAAAGGTACATTACTATACGAATATAGTATTCATAATCAGCCTCTAAGTCTCTAATGTTGATTTGATTGCTATGAATATATAATTATGTATCTGTAAGAAATCATTTTAACATATGATATTAAACAAATAACATTATTGAAGTAAGTGACACATTACAGTATATGCATTTGGATGTACTGGTTCTTTAAATGTTAGATGCTTTGACATACGTCATCCAACTCATTTATTTATAACTGGCGTTTTTTTTAAAAAAAGATGTTTTATGCTGAAGAAGCTGTGGTGGTACTACGGCGAAAACGCTGTTCTTATTACAAATAAAAGCGTTACTTTCTACACTATTTTGGATCTGTTTTCTACTACTTGCAGGATTTATCATATGCAACTTGTTTCTGCCTGCTTGGGAGGTTACGTCTTTCTGTGTGCTTCAACTCTAAAATCACCTCAACTGTACTTCACAATAACCTCAAACAATGGTACTAACATAACCCCTGACACTACAACCTTTACAGAATCAAACCCTTCCTCACCCCATCAGCCAGAATGACTATTGCCCAGACCCACCTAATCTCTACCCTGTTCTATGCTTCTGCGATATATACCAATCTATCTAAGAACAACCTTACCAAACTTTCCACCAGTTATAATAATATAGCCAGATTT
This sequence comes from Protopterus annectens, assembly GCF_019279795.1. Classification (NCBI taxonomy): domain Eukaryota; kingdom Metazoa; phylum Chordata; order Ceratodontiformes; family Protopteridae; genus Protopterus; species Protopterus annectens. Next base: position 1,594,078,974 of record NC_056739.1, read on the forward strand.
GCCACTGGTACCCCATTTAGAACTCATCACTCTCTCAACCTTAAACAACTGGGATGGCTAGAACTGCAAAATCAACTACTTTGTCAACAACTAGTTATCACCCAAAAGATCCTTTATCACCCTAACAATACCCCTATCCTCACTAATCTGATCACACCATACAAAAATCTTGAAACACTATGCTCAGCTAATAAGCTCCTTGTTGCCAATACTAAGTAAAAAAACAAAGCTGGGGACTCACTTTTCTCCAACACAGTAGGTAAAAAGTGGAACCAGCTTCCTACTGAACTATCCACCCTTGCTTCAACTTTCCAATTTAAAAAACATCTTAAAGAACATCTTAACTGTCACTGGCTTTGTCCATGCTCTAACCCTGACTGACATCTTATTCCCCTTCTTGATCTCTCTACACTTCTCTTCCATACTATTCTTTGATGCGTACTTTGTAATATATATATATATATATATATATATATATATATATATATATATAAAATTATATATTATTGTCTTTGTTTATCTCTCTGTTATTGGATATTAACTTCAACCTACTAAATAACCTATTACTATTTTTGTTCTTGCCAACACAGACAATGTACTGTAACTTACTTGACTTATTACTAAATATTGTATTCTTTGTCAGTGCTAGTGGTTGGAGCTTTTCTCCCCGGGCCTCTACTGAAAATGGACATATATCCAGTTAGACTAGCCCGGTCAACAAATGTAAAATAAAATAATAATAATAATGATATTCCTGTCTGCATTTAACAGTAGTTGCTCCCAGCTAAAAAGCATGGCTGAAACCATATTCCAGTCAATTTTAGGGTACTAATGTCTGCTCTATTATCAGTTGTCAAGTAATTCACATCATTTCTATTTTATTTGCTAACTTCCTCACAGGCAAATTTACCACAGAACATAAGGCTATAAGGTGCTAATTTAAGCTTCAGTATGTTACCCTGGGTTGATTCCCTTAAATTCCACTTACAAAACTGTGTAACTCACTTAACTAGACACTGTACATGGGCCATCCCTGCAATGAAGCATGCATCTAGTGAGCATACCCTGCTAATAGATTCAAAAATAAATGAAAGACATATCTTACATCACTATTGGTGATGAGAGCCTGCATGTTTCCTCTTAGTTTTAACAAGATGTCCTAACAAAGCAACCATGTAACTTCCACATTGTATTACTTCCCTTCTTTTCTAGAGTATTGCACTGCAAATGTATTTGCATTTTTATTATTAGCAAGGCAACATGTTGTTAACATATTTTTTATAAACTAGTAGAGAAAATATTAAGATGCTGGCCTTGCATAACTATGCTTGAGGTCTCTTCACAAACTGTGGTACATTTAAAAATTCACAACATACCACTCTGAAGAGGATTGTGAAAATGTTTCTTTGTGCACAAAATGAAAACTCTAGTTCCATGATGAAAGCAAAGAAAATGCTAGTGTGTGCATAAAAAAAAAAAAAAAAAAAAAAAAACAGAACAACCAAAAATATCATCTATGAATCCTTATCAGTATATTGTTACAGTAGCAGTTTAGGGGAACTGGTATATTCATATCATTTTAGAGCGTGAAACATATAATAATATTTTGTTCCCATTCAGGGGTCATGTTGGTAACAAATTAAATCTGAAAAGTAAGTTCTGTTAGGTTTATGACTGGCATGAAAACCATATTCTATTGTCTTTCCAATGAACATGTTTCTCTTAAAACATACGATAATATATTTTTTCCTAACGAAGCATAAATGGCATCATTCCCATTTTGGCTTCCTGTCTTTAGTCTGATAATTCAATATTTTTTTGGCCTGTAACTTGCAAACCTAAGCAATGAAATGCTTCCTTTATGGCAACAGTTCTGACACTCTCGCAAGGTGCTTGCAACTTTTTTCAGCTTCTGTACTTCATTTATGTACTGGCTTATATTAATCTAACATCTACTGCACCGCACCACTGATGGTTCACTGAAGCATTTTAATACCAGTCGCTTCAGAATGTCTGCCCCATGTTGACATTCATGAACTGCTACTCTTCAGTGTAGGTACAGTAAAAAGTGTTCCAGTAAGTATCTTACTCAGGTACCTCATCAGCAACAGCAACTACTGATGTTCATCACTGTGATCACTGTTGCAGTAAACTTAGCTATATGGGGTTATACCCTGCAAAGCTTCCAAAGCTTCAGGGCACCATCCATGCATCGAAACTTTCAGGAAGCACAATGTGGGCTGACTAAAAGACAAATTTGGGTGCCAAGCCATTCAAAGCTTTTCTGCCATTGAAGAGTACACTCATGTAAGGCTTTCAGGGATTGATGCTTGGCTTGGTGCTGTTCCTTTCCAGAACAGATAAATTCTCACTGAGGAATCCTTCTGTTTCTTAAATACTGTTTGTGTTTTATCACCTTCCTCTTCAGGAAAGACATTTTAGGGCTAGGAGTCTTGCGTCTTGTCATGAGACTGTATTGTACTTATAAACTGGAGCGCTATTGTTTTCCCGTACATTTAAAAGTTCTGTAACCATTTTTTTTTTTTTTTGGAGAAATTGTGTTTATTACTTTTGCGGGGCTGCAAAGTATTTTACAGTGCTTTTCACTGTATTTTTCTATTAAAAAAGTAACTTTAAGACTTGTAGTTTTACCAGCACTTGCTGTGTGTCTTCCCTTGGAAGGAGGCACCATTTTAGGATTGAATATGAAACAAAGTACCAGTCAAATGGTTGGCCCTTCCACAAAAAGAAAAAGCTAAGCAAACAGCCTTTGCCACCACAGCAGGCTAACAATTTGCCTCAGCAGCAGGTAGGTGACTCTGCTGTGGCCATTTTCTGTACCTTAGACCACTTATTTTTTTACCCCAGATTCACCTGATGTAGCAACTACAGCCGCTATGAAGCAGGGGTTAGCTAAATCCTCTGCCACTGTTGGGATCCCCTCAGTGGGCAAGGGAGAGACACTCTTGTCAGTTCTGAGGGGCGAAACAGGGAAGACTTCACTACTGTGTCAGAATGCTATGCACATCCCTGTGGAAGCTGCTTCTGCCATTAGTAACATGGTTGACCCCATTTTTCCCTGCAGAAAAAAACAGAAAATAAAGCATGTGTTTACTCCTTCTCAGATTTCCTCAGACAGGAGTAGTTTAGCGGGTCTGGCTCAGGGTATAATTTAGGCTACTGATCCTTCTTCTAAAGTAGTTTGTGAGGGGGATAAATCTTTTCCTGAAGAGAGTGAAGATTCTGAATCTGAACAGGAAGATGAAGGGACAGGGCTTTCTTCTCAGATTAACAGTTTCTGATTCTACCTACAGGAGTTTCTCTTTCCCTGAGACTATTTACTGCTGGAATATCCCAGTGTTTTCAGTGGGAGAACAGTGAGGTTTCTCAGTCCCTCAGAAAAGACTATGAGTCTCTACAAAAGAAGTTTCCCAAGCATACACCCATTCCTCCTGTTAGTCAGCCAGCTGCCCCAAAAAAGGCAGATAGGCTATATAACATTTCTCGATCTTTTAAGTTTTTATACACTATTCCCCCAAAACTCATCCATTAGTTATAGCTTTAGTTGATCTCACTGATGTTAAACATCTGGTTAATTCCAATCCTACTCTTTCTGATAAGGAATGGGAAACTATTGATAAGTAGAGGAAAAAGTGTATACTTCTACAACTTCGATTTTCAGAATTTTGAATTGTCATATGTTAAAGTTTGTTCTAATTAATCGTGAATGTATGAGGATTATTTTATCTGCAGTTTCCTTTGTCAGGAAAACAAATCTGCTTTAAATAATTTAGTTTCTTCTATTACACGGGTCGCACAGTTTACAGTGTGTGCATGACTTGTTGATCTTTCTTCCAGGGCTATGGGCACTGGTACTCTTTTGAGGAAGTTTGCATGACTGAATTCTTAGAAACTCCCATATTATGTTAAAAATAAGATTTTAAATGTCTTGTTGGATAGAGATTTAGTTTTTGGCACCTCTGCTGCAAAGGTGATCAAAAACTGTCAAGAAAGAGGTAAGCTGATCCAGGGAATCTCAAAGATTTTTCAGCCTCCTTTTCCAAATTTTCCAAGGGATTCTTTAGCTCCTCATCCAATTTTGGCAAAAAGAAGAATAAACAGTCTCAGTCATCATCTTCCTTAACAGTGCAGACTCTGTGCTCAATACATCTAGCCCAGACAGTGCAGGAGCTTTGCCACAAGACCCAACTCCCAAATATTTTCACTGAGTATTTTTGTCACTATACAATAGCTTGTGGCCGCTACTGTGATGAAAGGAGGTACTGCCAGCACAGTTAGCTTAAATAATTATATGTCATTTGTGAATATCAAACTGATTTATACAAGATGCTTGTATTATTAATGTAGTATAAATGTATGTCATATGTATAGCAGACTGTTTGTACAGATATTTGTGGTGAAAAGTTACTTGTAAATGCTTGTGTCTGAAATGTATCCACAGTGTGCCCGAATGGAGAGAACAGAAATGTACATGTGCTATTATAACTCTTTAAATGTATACATTTTAGCAGATGAATTTGGAAGACAGGAAGTTAACCTCACTCCAGGAAACTTTAAAATACATCTGAAATTAAATCACTTTATAGGCTAGGACACAAAGAGGGTAGGTATCTCATGGATTTCAATGCAGCCAGAGACACAAAGTCTGTACTAGGAAGCTTTCTGTATTATCTTTAGGGTGAATTAATTGCTACTCTGGAAGAGTGAAGGTATGAAACTGTTTTATGACTTCCAGCACATGCCACAGATCTAAGCAAAAGCTCTTGAGCATCTATTTTTACAGGTAGGTGCTAAATCCTGCCAGCTTCCAGCAATGAGGGTTTGCATGGGATCTAGAAGTGAGATGACCAGACATGATGCCATTCTGCAAGCTATCCCAGAGGTAATATTTTAAATACTATTTTGAGAAGTCTCTTAGTGAGAGTGAGCATTCTGTATTCTGTCTTGGGCCTGACAACAAGGACCATTCACCACATCATCTGCATTTCTCTATTAAGTAAGTTGGGAATAGCATAATTCTCTTAGATTCAGTCAGGAATATAGTGAAGCTTAGTTTAGGTAATGCTTTTTCTTTATTTGTCTGCATCTTTTCTGCAATGTTATTTTAAATATCTCCTGTGATTTTGAACTCTGATGTCACTGTGAATTGATATTTAGCATTGTCTGTTCTTTTATTTATTATTAAATATATTTAAACCTTTAATTTTGGCTGATCTTTGTAGAGATATTTAAGCTTTGAGAGTATTTGCATATTTATATGGTGACACTGTGTGGGCCACTCCAAATAGCCTTACTCTTGGTCAAACTACCATTTGTATTAATATTAATTTCACTCAGTATACTGGGTAGACTTGTAAGGGCCTTAAATTAACTGCTGAGGAGTTCTGGTGGCAGTGATAACTACCTTATAGTCTAGGCAAAAGGGGGCAAAGCTAAAAAAAACTGCGCCAGCCTTTCCTAGGAGTGTGTATGTGTGTGTGTGTGTGTGTGTGTGTGTGTGTGTGTGTGTGTGTGTGTGCGTGTGTGCGTGTGTGTGTGTGTGTGTGTGTGTGTGTGTGTATGTTGTGTATGTGCAATTCAAATCTCAAAGTGAGTGTGTGTGTTTGTGTGTGTGTGTGTGTGTGTGTGTGTGTGTGTGTGTGTGTGTGTGTGTGTGTGTGTGTGTCAGCTACTTGGGCGGGGATACACGTCACTGGTTGGACACAGAGAGTGTTGGAGGACTTGAACTTGAAACCCTGGATAAGGACTCAACTCTATAACTGTGCCAGTGGGGAGTCTTACTGGGGATCTAGAGAAAGAGAGAAGAACCAGCCCCGGACTGACTGTGTTCCCTGTGAGCTCTTAAGGAAAATGTGCTTGATTGTGCTTGAAACAGGGAGCTGCATCTGGAGATAATATGTATGTACCTTCTATCCTCTCAGTGAATGTTCCCCGCAGGTGTCAGTGTTGAAGACTGAGGCTCCTTGATTGCTGGCCCAGAGCCAGAGGTGAAGGGTTGTCACATATTGTTTGGCAGTGGTGGGATCACTGCATCACATATTGGTGAATAGTGGTATGGATATTGATCTCCTGTAGTCTGTAAGCAGTAGTCGCTAAAGAATGTGTTTGTGCTCTCAAGCAGCCACATAGTAGACATTCAGAGTTTCATATCACAATAGTTGTATTTATTTATTTATTTTTTTGTTAGCTTAGTTAGTTAGGGAGAGCAGGCAAAGATGTCAGGAGAGGATTATGGCAATCTAACAAGGAGCCAGTTGGCTGAGATGTGCCAATCCAGAGGAATGGCACATGCCAACCGGACTAAAGGGGAAATGATTGCAGCCTTAATCACAGCTGCAACACAGACCAGCAACCAGGAATATAGCCAGACTGGCCTTGGGCATGTACAGCTCTCAGAAAATGGACAGTTCAATTTTTCCTCAGAGGATTTAAAAATCCATTTGGAGCTAAAGAGACTTGAACTGGAGGCCAAATATTTGGAATGTCAATCAGCAGAGAGAGTGTGACATTTGGAGGCTAAAGAAAAGGAGAAACAGATGGAATAAGAATCTGCAGAGAGACTACAGCATTTGGAGGCTGAAGAAAATGAGAACCAGATGGAATTAGAATCAGCAAAAAGACTGACACATCTGGAAGATGAAGAAAATGAGAGGCAGAGACAACATGAAAAAGAAATGCAGACTGTTCGCCAGGGTCACGGAGGTAATGGGGAAAGGACTAACCATACCCCAGAAGCAATAAAGGTCAGCAAACATCCTCCTCAGTACAGAGAAGGTGATAATTTTGAAAGTTTTATTCATATGTTTGAAAGAGTATGAAAACAGTACAATGTTGACTGAGGGCTCTGTGTACAGTTCATCACCCCCATATTCCATGGTAAAGTTGTAACTGCTGTTTCAAAATTTTCTGATACTGATTGCTTAAATTATGATACAGTTAAAATTGTTTATTAGAATGCTTTAACACCTCAAGCTTATAGAAAAAAAGTTTTGTGAGCATAGACGCAAGGCAGATGAAAGTGTATGTTATATTGCTGAACTAGGTGGGTGAGTGGGTGTCAAGCAACACTTTTGAAAAGCTGGCAGACATTTGAGTGAGGGAACAAGCCCTTAGCACTTTGCCTGAGGACATGAGACTCTGGTTTGCAGACAGGGAATGCAACACTGCAGATGAGTTGGAGAAAAAAGGAGTCCTATACCTAGCAAGCAGGACATCACTGCAAAAGACAGGGATACCCAGCGCTGCACATGGTTATAAGTGAACCCATCATGGGCAGCCAAAACTGCCCCAACAGAGTCTGCCAGTAACAGGTTAATCCACTAGCTCAGGTACATGGCCAGGATCAAGTGTTAAATGTTTTAAATATAACCAGTGGGGCCATGTAGCATATAGATGTCCAGGGAAGCAAGGTTGGGAACAAAAGATGAGGGAGCCAGCAAGTGGGAATAACAGAATGTCAGTGGAGAGTTGTCTGAAGACAACAAGGATAAGAAACTACCACAAGAGGTTATAGCCTATCTTAGTAGATGGGAAACACACTAGTGCTGCGAGAGACACAGCCACTGACTTAACCATTGTGAACCCTGCAATGGTTAAAGAGGAGGACTACTTGCTTGAGCAGTCTACTCCAGTCAGAGCTTTAGGAGGGACCCCATTCCAAATACCTTTGGCTAGGGTTCACCTTGACTGGGAGGGTGGAAAAGGAAGCAAGCAAGTAGGTGTGTTTGAGGGTATTCCTGGAGATGTCCTGAAAGGGAATGATTATGATAATGCAGTACCTTGTGTGCACACACTTGAAGCCAGGATGGTGATGTGGCTACTTCAGGAAGGGGAGCACAGCTAGCCGGAATTTTGTAAATAATTATATATGTCATTTGTGAATATCAAACTGATTTATACAAGATGCTTGTTTTACGAATGTATTAGAACTGTATGTCATGTGTATATCAAACTGTTTTGTACAGATGTTGTGTTGAAAAGTTAATTGTCAAGTGCTTGTGTTTGAAATGTATCCACAGTGTGCCCTACTGGAGAGGACAGAAATGTGCATGCACTATTGTAACTGTTTAAATGTATGTTTTAACAGAGGAATCTGGAAGACAGAAGGTTAACCTCAGTCCAGCAAACTTTAAAATATATCTGAAATTAAATCACTTTATGGGCTAGGACATAAAAGATGGTATCTCACAGGTTTCAATGCAGCCAGAGACACAAAGTCTGTACTAGGAAGTGTTTTGTATTGTCTTTTTGGTGAACTAATTGCTACTATGGAAGAGTATGAAATTATTTTATGACTTCCAGCACCTGCAACAGATCTGAGCAAAAGCCCTCATATGTGTATTTTTACAGGTAGATGCTAAATCCTGCCAGCTTCCAGCAGTGGGGGTTTGCATGAGAACTAAAAATCAGATGACCAGAAGAAATGTCATTCTGCAACCTATCCCAGAGGTAATAGTTTAGATATAATTTTGAGAAGTCTGTTAGTGAGACTGAGCATTCTGTATTCTGTCTTGGGCCTGACAACAAGAAGGACCATTCACCACATCATCTGCCTTGTTCTATTAAGTAAGTAGGGAATAGTATAGCTCTCTTAGATTCATTCAGGAATATAGTGAAGCTTAGTTTATATATTGTTTTTCTTTATTTGTCTGCATCTGTCCTTCAAAGTTATTTTTAATATTTCCTGTTATTTTGAACTCTGATGTCACTGTGAATTTTTAGTGTTGTATTGTTCTTTTATTATTATTACATGTATTTAAATATTTCATTGTCACTGATCCTTGTAGAGATAATTAAGTTTTGACAGTATTTGCATATTTATTTAGTGACACTGTGGGCCACTCCTTATAGCCTTGCTCTTAGTTAAACTACCATTTGTATTAATATTAATTTCACTCAGTATATACTCTGGGCAAGAGGGGCCATAGCTAGAAAACCTGTACCAGTTGTGTGTGTGTGTGTGTGTGTGTGTGTATTTGTGCAAATCAAATCTCAAAGAGTGTCTGTGTCATCTACTTGGGCAGGGATACGAGGCACTGGTTGGACAGAGAGAGTGTTGGAGGACTTGGATTGGAACCCTGGCTATGGATTCATCTCTATAGCTGTGCCAGTAGGGAGTCTTATTGGGGATTTGGAGAAAGAGAGTGGAACCAGCCCAGAATGACTGTGTTCCCTATGTGCTCTTAAGGGAAATTGTAGAATGACTGTGTGCCCTATGTGCTCTTAAGGGAAATTGTGCTTGATTGTGTTTGATGCAGAGAGCTGCATCTGGAGATACTGTGTGTGTGTGTACCTGTTATCCTCTCAGTGAATGTTCCTCACAGGTGTCAGTGGTGAGGATTGAGGCTCCTTGATTGCTGGCCCAGAGGTGGAGGGTCATCGCAACTGCATCTAACCTTGATACTGCTGGAGCTTTGCCACAAGGCTCAACTTCCAAAAGTTTTTACTGAGAATTTTGTCATTGTACAATGTAAGCAAATTTAACATGAAGAACCTTGCTGTGTATTAACTTCAATTATTCAAATATGTGCCAACCCTGTGCTGGAAAGTGGCTGCAACATCACCCCCCCAAAGGAGTATGGACCTAAGTGTTCTATGGACCACTTACTAAGCTGGCCACTGTGCTTTCTCTTGACCAACAGATTACACTTTATATGTAAGTTACTTAGTCTCCCTATCTGCCAGGTTTCTGCATTCAGAAAATGTAAGAAAACCTGTTGTACTTTGTTCTAATTTCTTAATTGCATTGTACTGGCTAAAGACTGATTATTCTCTGTTATAATTTGACCTGGGGGGGTCACTGTAGTAGAATGTACTCTTAAAATAATTATAAACAATATGTATTACTGTCCTTTACATCCCTCCTGGCAACAGAACAGCTATACTGGAAGATATTCTAAATTGGATATCCATAGCAATTCCATAAGGAAAATACTACTGAGTGATATGAATGTCAGCTGGTTGGTCACAAACTCTCACTCCCCTACATCTAGCATGAACTTATACTGTTTCACATAGCTAACTGATAGCCACACACATTACAGCAAGACATCAAATTCCCTATTAGATTAGATCTTAGTATCAGACCCTAGCAAATGCACCGCCACAGGTATAATGTCAGATTCTTTCAGTGATAATATCCCAATTTATACAACCAGACATATCACACATCCACTTTAATAGTATTTTTATAAAACAGCATGCAAACATTCAGAGTTTAACCCATAAATGTTCATTACTACCCTATTAATTAATTAGTTATTATTATTATTACTATTGTCATTATCTATTAACTGAAACTTCCTAAATGTCCTCCCATTAGATATTGGCGTAAATTAATTCAATACAATATCCTAAATAGCTTTGCACCTCCTATAAGGAAGAAACTGTTGTAGAAAAGAGGAAAATCCCAGGATGCAAAAAACTCCCTTACCAGCCTCAGTAAGAAGCTGAGATCCCTCATAAAATCCTCCAAAGCTAGTTATGAAAATAAAATTGCCAAAGACAACCACAAGGCATTTTATAGCTATGTCAAGAATCTAAATGGCAATGCTCAGATCTGCTCTGAGCTACAACAGAATGACATTAAATATAATGATCCCAAGGATATTGCCAATATCCTTGGCAGATCAATTCAGTGCCAACTTCACCCCCCTCTCAACCCCTAAACGGCCCATCTCAATACCAGAAAATTGCCAAATTTCGGTAATAATGGCCACACAGGTAAAAAATGCACTCTAGAAAGCTAAGAATACACTATCCATGGGACCAGATGACATCCCGGGCTGTGTATTACATGAACTATAAAATGAACTGGCACCTCACCTAAGTGTCCCGTTTAATAATAGCCTCACCTCAGGTTCCGTGTCCACTGAGTGGCGCACAGCTACAGTTATCCCACTCTACAAGGGGGATCCACCTTGGATCCCGGGAACTACCGCCCCATCAGTCTGACAAGCCTGATCTGCAAGGCCATGGAATGTTTTATCATGGAACTTATAAACAAAGACATTGGCAACCTTCAAACACTGGACCCCACCCAGTTTGGGTACGTGAAGGGCCGATCTTGTCTCCTGAACCTGATTTACTTCTTCGAATCAGTCTCCAGAGCTGTGGATGAAGGTAAGGTGGTCCACACAGCCTATCTGGACCTTGCCAAGGCCTGTGACACCATCTACCACTCATAGATAGACTTACTAAGCTGGGCATTAATCCCTACGTCACTCGATGGGTTGCCAACTGGCTTACTGACAGAACCCACACTGTAAAAGTAGCCGACTTCAAATCCATCTCCAGACAAGTGACAAGTGGAGTACCTCAGGGTTAAGTCCTGGGACCGCTCTTGTTTGGCATCTACTTCTCTGAAGTACAGGCCAACACTAAGGGACTTTAGCTAACAAAGTTCGCAGATGACTGCAAACTGAGAGCCATTATTGAATCCACAAAGGATGTGGATACTCTGCAAAAGGGCCTTACAACAACAGATGCTTGGTGCCAAAGTCATGGGCTCAAGCTCAATGCCAAGAAATGTATAGTTATCCCCTTTGGGAAAAAACATGTACCCATGAATTTCCACATAGGTGGCAGTACACTAAACACTGAAAGTGTGATAAGAGACTTAGGGACACAGGTGGACAGTGGTCTCAACTTCAATAACCACATCACCACAACAATCAGAAAATCCTTCTCTGTGGCACACCTCATCACTAAGGACTTTCCTTCCAAAAAAAGGGAGGTCATTGTCCCACTGTACTCATCCATCATTAGACCCATTATAGAATACAACTGCCCGTTTGGTATGTACCTCTCAAGACATCTGCAACAACTGGAAAGGCTGCAGAAATACCTCACTAAAAGAATCACAGGCCTAAAGCAGATGCCCTATGCTGACCGCCTTAAAAAACTCCAGCTATACTCTGTCTCATATCATCTACTCAGAGGAGACCTCTGCTTAACATACAAGGCCATGTCAAATCCAGAGCTGTTGGACATGCTACACTTAAAGAAATCCCAATCCCTCAGAGCCACATACTCCAGGGATCTAAACCTTGTCATCACAATAAACAAAACATGCTGGAGGGATAGGTTCCTGACCCAGAGACTCCCCAGACTCTGGAATAGACTGCCCATACATGTCAAGCAAAGCGCCTCTTTAGTCCTCTTCAAATGGAACCTTGACGACTGGATGGGAGAAAGGAACTTCACCCTGGGGATCACGTCAGTCACCCTACTAGACAGGGGTCCAGTGAAGTAAATAGTGTGGGAAGAAATATCCAGGGAATTGTTATGGCTAGGCTTGTATAGGCCCTAGGGCCGATAGCCTAGTACCAACCTATGAACCTATGAACCTATGACTGTAAACAAATAATGCAATTTGGCTAGCCAAAAAAGGAGAATGCTAATGCAGGATAGAGAAAAAGCATGGAAAGAATAGCAAAAATATAAAACACCACAATATTTTGAAAACATCAAGATGCTTCATAATCATACTAAAAAACAAATAAATGAAGACAAAAGGCTGTACTATAATAACCTTCAGAATAATAGTAAAAACAACCCTAAACAATTCTGAAAAGCCATTGAAGAAGCCTTGAATCCTGGCCAAAAATCCAACCCTAATCTCTTTCCCAGTAACTCACCACTCAAAACCACAATACAATTCAAGTTGTGTCATAGAGTGCAGCATCTCTAACCAAGGATTCCCCAACATTAACTCCTGACCTTATCCGACAGCCACATATCACTACAACTGTTTTCACCTTCAAACCAGTGTCTACATCCTATATAAAATTGCTCTTAAATAAACTCAGACCATGCTCTACTTCAACTGACCTGCCAAGCAAGTACCTTAAAACAGCAACCAATATCATTGCCTATTCTGTCTCAATTCTTATTAATAGGTCAGTCCAGGAATCTCACTTTCCTTCACTCTGGAAGAAGTCAAACATTATTCCTTTGCACAAAGGAGGAAATTCAAAAGACATTGCTAACTGCTGACCTTTAGCAATCTTATCCCCCCTCTGCAAAACAAGTGAAAAATGTATTCAAAAACAATTGGTAAATTATCAACTGCAGGAAGAACTCCAGTTCATCACATAAAATGGCTTTCATCCTTCCCATAATACTAACACAGCACTTCTAACTTATAAAGAAATTGTCAATAAAGCTAGAGATAGCAGCAAAGTAGTCTCCTTATTTCTAGGCCTGTCTAAAGGCTTCAATACTCTCTGTCACAGCAAATGTCTACTTCAAATGCCCTCAATAGGTCTCTCTCAAAGCCACCCTTCTATGCTTCAAATGTTATATATCCAATAGGTATCCATCAGGAAGATGGCACTCCACCCTCTTTCCATACCTCCCAGTGGCCAACTGTGCACTATGTGGCTCTATCCTTGGTCACCTCCTCTTTAACATTCTCACCAACACATCCACACAACAGGTCTCCCTAATACAGTACACAGATAATTCCACACTCATTTGTATATCTGACAACATGGCACAACTCCAAAAAATTACTTCTATAGCTTTAACAGCCACTAAAACATGGCTTTGTAACTCACAACTAATTTTCAACCCTAAAAAAAACTACCACTTTTCCCCCAAATCCCTCATGAAAAAACAAAATTTAATGTCCTCTATATTGATAATACAAACATTAAAATCACTTCTCGTAGCAAATTACTAGGGATGATGTCTCACCAAGGCAACTAAACTACACTTGCCACTTCTTATCTCCTTCCCACACTTCTTTATGGCTCTCCCATCCTTACTAATCTCCAGGAATCACAAAAATCAAAACTTTATTTATTTATTTATTTTACATTTGTTGACCGGGCTAGTCTAGCTGGATACATGTCCATTTTCAGTAGAGGCCCGGGGAGATAAGCTCCACTTATAAACTTTACTGATCCTAAGTATAAAAACTGTTAAGAACTAAATTCTAATATAAAAAATAGTAATAAACAAGTGGTATAAAAAAAAAAAAGTAATGGAGATAAGCTCCACTTATAAACTTTACTGATGCTAAGTATAAAAACTGTTAAGAACTAAATTCTAATATAAAAAATAATAATAAACAAGTGGTATAAAAAGTAATGGAGTGAAGAAAGCATTGTAGAACAAGAGTGGGATAATGTGGGAGATTTTCCAGAGCTTAGGGACATATCCTTCAGTGATGGTTCTGTTAATCAGAATAGAGATAGGTAAGGCTATTGCTTTAGCTGCTAATTGCAAGTATTCTGCGGGTAATAGGTCGGCAGAGGGAGTACATGGTTTGAGTTTTTTTAGAAGGGAGAGAATATAAGTAGCTGAGACTGGTTGGAAGTGAAAAGTAGGGGGTGGGTTTGTTATGCTCGTTGACATGTTTGCATTTTTGATGGGAAGTTGACTTGCTAAGGTTTGAATAGTTTCTGTGAAGAACGAATTAAAGGAATTTGCTGTTTGGTTGGGGTTATTTATGTCAGAGCCTTGTGGGTTGGGTGTGACAGGTTTACTTGGCTGTAGTAATTGGTTAATGGTAGCCCAGAATTTTTGGGTGTTTTTTTGGGGAGAATGTTGGGGTTTCAGGTAAAATTTTTTTATCGTTCATTATTAGTTTTTTGGTCTCATTTCTTAGTTGCTTAAAGGTTTGGAAGTCTGCGGTGTTTTTAGTTAAGCGAGATTTGTTCCAGGCTTTATTCCTGAGAGTGATTTTTTGTTTGGTTTCTTTTGATAGCCAGGGGGCAGGTTTAGTTTTGATTGTGATGGAGCGTGAGGGGGCATGATAGTTGAGGATAGTTAGAAACTTAGCATTAAAGACATCAACAGCTTCATCTAGTTGAAGATGTTTTAAGGGTGTCCAGTTGCATGCTTCTAGTTCATTCTGGAATAACTCCACGTTGAATGTTTTTTTGGATCTGATAGTTCTGGTTATTATTTGGGTAGGAGGGTTGGTTTTAAGCCTAATGATGTAGGTTAGTAAGTGGTCACTTATGTCATCAGGGAGTGTTCCTGTTTTATAGGTATGGGGTTGGTAGTTGGTGAGTATCCAGTCTATGGTACTTTCTTTTTTGTTAGCTTTATTTATTCTAGTGGGGGAGGTGATGGTCTGGGAGAATCCATAAAGGTTGATATGGCTAGTAGGTTGTTTGTTGTTACAAGATTCCCAATCGATGTTTACATCGCCTAAGATGATTATCTCTTGGGGTAAGTTTAGTGATAGCCAACATAGGATCTTTTCGATGGTGGAAATGTTATTACCTGGGGGTAGATAGATGCAGATAATATAGATTGATTTGACTGGGTTTAGTTCTAGTTTGGTAATAAGAATTTCAGCGTTTGAGTCCTGGGGAGGTTTTTGGTGGTATGTGGTTATTTGAAGGTTAGTTTTAAATAATATGGCAATACCTCCGCCTTTTTTGATAGTCTGTCGAGACGTAAGATGTTATAGCCAGGTGGAATGATTTCACTGTCTTTTGTTGAGGGTTTTAACCAGGTTTCTGTTAGGCAAATAATATCAAAGGAGTACAGCTGTAGGAGAGCATGGAGTTGAGTTGTTTTATTATTAATGCTACGTATGTTAAGGTGGGCTACTGAGAGTGAGTTTTTGGGTTGTCTAAGCAGAGGGTTATCAATGGGGTCTAGTTTACTGGATTGATTTAAGGAGGTGTCAGTTGGGCCTGGGTTTGGGTGAATATCTCCATTCTTAAGTAGGAGGAGTAGTGTTAGGTAGGTACTTTTTGTATATTTGCTATGTGGGAGGGGTATCCTTATGGGATTAGGGTAAACAGGTTTGATGTGAGTAGTTCTATGATATTTGGGTAATAGATAACTAGGTACTGAAGTTATGTTGATGTGATGGTTGTGGTGGATGGGAACTAAGGAGGCAGTTTGTTTGTGTGGTGTGTTGAGGTGTGAGAGTAGTGGTTGTTCATAGGAGGTAGTAAGGTGTGCTAACAATAGAGTGATAGTGAGAGAGAACAAGATTATGGTATGTTTGAGTGCTAGGGTGGGATGTTTAAACATTGTAAAGGTAGATATTTATTGTAGTTGTTGTGGGTGTGGTAGTGTTAGAGTAATAGGTGGTATGTGTGAAAGGGTGTGGTTTTGGGAAGAGGTAAAGGGAGAAGAGGAGTCGGTTGGATAGTTGTAGTTGAGCTGTAATTGAAGGAACAGGAGGGGGGTGTGTTTAGGTAGGTATATCCCTAGATGCACTGGGGGTGGGTGGGATTTGGGGGTAGGGTAGGGGAGCGGAGTGAGCCCGCAGGGCGAACGGAGCGGGTAGAGACAAGACAGAGAAGTTTAGCAGGGAAAACAATCAGTAGTTCAGGTATCTAAGGTAAGAGCAGATAAGGTGTGAGTGGAGAAGGTTAGCTGATACAGGAGAAAGAAGAAGAAAGGCTTCCTGAGGGGTAAGCACTGAAAGGTACCAGGTAGGTTGGAGTTAGAGCAAATAAGAAGTATGGTAGAAGAGGCTTTCAAGTTAGCTCAATAGCTTAGGGAGAGGGAGAGAGATAGATAGGGGTAAGGCGCCCCCTAGTGGGCAGGATAGGGAAAAGGAAAGAGTTAGAAAGGGAGCAGCTAAGTATAGGAAATGGTGATGAGAAGCTTTTCTAGTGAGGAGGAGCAGGAATGAGGAAGAGGTGTATAGGCTGTTCGGAGGGTACAGGGACAGGGGTTAGGCTGCTGTCTGCACAGATTCCCAGTGGACTTAGTAACCCAGAAAGTGGTGGTGGATGTAGTCTATTTAACAAGGTAATCTAGTCCATAACATACTCTGTTTCCCTTGTTAGTGGGTTCAGTACGCTGGAAGTAGTGGCCACAGGCGTGTGGAGTAGGGTCCTGACACCAGGTAGGCTGAGGCTCTATCAGGAGTAGGCACAAAATTCAACTTGGGTACTTTGGGAAAGAAGGGAAAGAAAGGTAGAGGAGAAAGAACAGGGTTAGGTGTTTATCATGTACATTAGATAAGCAAACAATAGCAGTATTAGCAAACAAATTAAAACATCCAACTTAGACAAGGCTAACAAAATACTTATAACATAGCAGATTGGGGTGAGAGGAGGTTCAGACAGCAGGTAACACAGTGGAATAAAAACAACAGTGCAGAAGGAATAAAACAGATGCTGTGCTGGGGTGCTTTAACTGTGCTTGTATGAGCTTGGACAAGAAGGTCAAAATATTGCCTTAAAAAAGAGAAAGTCTCTGTCTACACAGTAGTTACGGAAGAAACAACGCTGGGAAAATAAAGATGTTATCTCAGTGTTATACTAGTGCCGTGTTCCACGTTGGTGGAGTGTAGCATGAATACGGCCTCATTAGTTACTTAATGCTTGTACAGGAAGGGCTAGGCAACTTGCATGCCTCAGGTAGCGTCTATGTTGGACCGAGGATCCAGTCCTGTGCCACGTGGGTGGCGCAGTAAGCAACCTGTAGGCAGAAACCGTTGTGGCCTCAGGATATTCGAGGCATATGTTCTGGTTGCACAATAAGTAAGTAGTGCAGAAGTTCTAAATCAGTGTTAACTTAGACAAACACGTAATTGCCACTACAGAGAACTAGTCCGTAGTTCGGAGAGCTAGGGTAGTGATAGCAATGTAAAGAGGGTCTAAGAAGGCTAGAATAAGGGTTGCTCAGGTCGCAACACAGAATGGAGTGTAAAAAGTGTTCAACGACACATTAATAATAGTGTAACCCTAGTCGCTACGCTAAAGCAAATTAGTAAGCTGATGTGAATGCGTGGAGGAGTAGGGAGACAACAGTGAGGACACAACAGTGCAAACACAAAAAGAAAACCCCACAAAGCAGATAAGCGGCTGTAAACAGTTGATATAAATACAGTTTAAATCATGCAGCTGTAAACAGTTGCAAAATTGCAGTCAAACCTTAGTCGCTATGACAGTGTAACTAGTATTCCTACTAGACAGCTATAATAGGTGTTGAACACAGTAACAGCCTTAGTCGCTAGATCAGGCTATCAATTTAATCTGAACAAGCAGTCATAAACAGATTAACTCTTAGTCGCTAATATCAAAATAACGCAATATAGGTTGTGGTATGCACCAGGGACAGCAATCATCCATTACTTGGACACTAAGGTACAATTCTCCGCCTGGTGAACTTTCTGAATTAAGATAGGCAGTAAAACATTTGTAATCAAGTGTACACAAACCACAGTAGTACGTACCAGGGACTATCGAGCAGACAGCAGCGGAGACCCTCTAATGGAGAATGAAATGAAAAGAAAAAGGGCGCCACACAGGTCAAGGAGTATAAGTAAACTCCCACGAGACAGTGCAACTAATGGGAATGGAAGAATTATAATATAGGTAAGCTGGGCGGAGCCAGCGTTAGATACATCATTGAGGACAGCAGGTTAAGGGAACAGCAGGGAAAGCATAATGAGAGGAGCGGGAAAAGAAGAAAAAAAGGCGTACAGCTAGTAGAGAAGGGATTTAGACAACAAGGAACAATGATATATGCCTAACAGTGAGAAGACAGTGTCCAGCAGTTTGAGACAAGACAGAGAAGTTTAGCAGGGAAAACAATCAGTAGTTCAGGTATCTAAGGTAAGAGCAGATAAGGTGTGAGTGGAGAAGGTTAGCTGATACAGGAGAAAGAAGAAGAAAGGCTTCCTGAGGGGTAAGCACTGAAAGGTACCAGGTAGGTTGGAGTTAGAGCAAATAAGAAGTATGGTAGAAGAGGCTTTCAAGTTAGCTCAATAGCTTAGGGAGAGGGAGAGAGATAGATAGGGGTAAGGCGCCCCCTAGTGGGCAGGATAGGGAAAAGGAAAGAGTTAGAAAGGGAGCAGCTAAGTATAGGAACTGGTGATGAGAAGCTTTTCTAGTGAGGAGGAGCAGTAATGAGGAAGAGGTGTATAGGCTGTTCGGAGGGTACAGGGACAGGGGTTAGGCTGCTGTCTGCACAGATTCCCAGTGGACTTAGTAACCCAGAAAGTGGTGGTGGATGTAGTCTATTTAACAAGGTAATCTAGTCCATAACATACTCTGTTTCCCTTGTTAGTGGGTTCAGTACGCTGGAAGTAGTGGCCACAGGCGTGTGGAGTAGGGTCCTGACACCAGGTAGGCTGAGGCTCTATCAGGAGTAGGCACAAAATTCAACTTGGGTATCTGTTTCCCTTGTTAGTGGGTTCAGTACGCTGGAAGTAGTGGCCACAGGCGTGTGGAGTAGGGTCCTGACACCAGGTAGGCTGAGGCTCTATCAGGAGTAGGCACAAAATTCAACTTGGGTATCTGTTTCCCTTGTTAGTGGGTTCAGTACGCTGGAAGTAGTGGCCACAGGCGTGTGGAGTAGGGTCCTGACACCAGGTAGGCTGAGGCTCTATCAGGAGTAGGCACAAAATTCAACTTGGGTATCTGTTTCCCTTGTTAGTGGGTTCAGTACGCTGGAAGTAATGGCCACAGGTGTGTGGAGTAGGGTCCTGACACCAGGTAGGCTGAGGCTCTATCAGGAGTAGGCACAAAATTCAACTTGGGTACAGGGACTATCGAGCAGACAGCAGCGGAGACCCTCTAAACTTGAACAATGTTATAACAGAGTCTGCAAATTTGCAGCAAATATCCCTTTCATAACTCACCATTGTACAGTATTAAAAAGCCTAAACTGGTTAGAACAACCATATCAACTAACATATACACAGCTTCTTACCACCTATACAATTATTCAGCAACCATCCTCTTTCCCAGCACTAAAATAACATTATACACAACTACATTCCCAAACAGTCATTATGATTAAATGACCAAAAACTCGTGTCTTTCCAGAAACCTATCAAATCTGCTGGGAACTGTCTATATTGGTACCATGTTGTTAAGACCTGGAACTCCTTACTTGTATCTGTCTAGTCAATACCCCCAACCATCCTTCTAAACCATTCTGAAAGACTTCCTAGCCAAAGGCTGTCTCTTTTCTTGCATCAGGATAAACTATATCCCTAAATGTAAACAAGTACTTATTCATCTTTTACACCTCTTTACTCTCCCTTCTTCACTCACTTCCTTACTTCTATCAATTTCTCTCTGAAAATATACAATAAGTCTGCTTTTCATTCACTTCATACTGCAACAGCTGTCTGTATTATAGTAACGTACCTTTAATTTCTCTACAAACCGGCTACAATTTTTCTAAATATTAAATTATTGTCATATAACTTGCATCTCTTCATAACTGATATTTTCACATTATGTCTAACTTGGTATAATAATTTAAACTCTAGATGTTTTTTGTATTATTTTTGGAGATTGTAAAATTATTGCCCTTAAAAAGTCATTTCACTTTGGAGCTTTTCTCGCTAAGCCTTCATTAAAAATGGGTTCCAACCCAGTCAGACTTTCCTGGTAATTAAATTTTAAAATAATAATAATAATAATAATAATAATAATAATAATAATAATAATAATAATAAAATACAGATAAACAGACATTTAAGAAGAAATTTATTTTTTTACTCATTTATTTTATTTTATTTACTCATTATCATTTGATTAGGAAATCAAAATTTTAAAGAAATAGCAAAGGAGTTCCAAAAAAGATGCCTTGAGTCTACCAATACCAGGGCAGTCCAACATGTCTGAATGACTGTTCAAGAGACCTTGTGACCTCTGACCACCGTGGCATTTTCATTCTTCCAGAAAATCTGAATCTCCTTTTTTCTGTTTGTCAACAGATGGTTTCAGACAAATGGGTTTTGATAATTATTCTTCAAGGTTACAGATGACAATGGGCATAAATTCTTCTTTTCCAAGGGATCATTACTTATCCTCCAGATCAGACCCTTTTGTTTCCACTGGTTCTTCATCACATGCCATCCAAAGGAGTATAGAATCATTTCCTCCTTCCCTGGTGGGGAGAGATTTTTATACGAGGATGTTCTTAGTGCAAAAAAAAGAAAATGCATGGACAACAATTGTGAATCTTTCTTTCCTAAATCTGGTTGTAATGTTGCCCAAATTCAAAATCATGTCACTTTACAACCTATTACCTCTTCTTCGTTTTCCAAGTTTTCTGATAACACTAAATTTAAAAGATGCATATTATCACATCTATGTTTATCCATACTTAAGGCATTTTTTAAGGTTTGGTGTGCCTGGGTCACATTAGCAGTTCTTTTCCTTACCCTTTGGACTATCCACCAAGAGCATCTAGCTCCAGTTACAGCTCATTACAGGCTACAAGTTATCCTCATTTCCCACCATTAGATGAGTTGCTTATCTTTGAAGAGTCTTCTTCAAATTGTCAGGAATAGCTGTTTTGGGATGAGATCTCTTGTATAAGCTAGGTTTCCAACAGAACATTCAAAAGTCTTTCTTGACTCTTTCACACATGACTGTTTCTAGTGTAGACCAAAGAATACCAGCAAAAACTATGTAAATGTGGTCAAAGGCTAAGAAAATACAGCAACAGGAAAACAAAAAAGCCAGAATTGCAAAGCCAAAATAAAAACTTTTAATATCACAAAATATAACTGCAAAGTTTTCAGGTATTACCATTCTCAGTGCAATAGGAAACTAATTATTTGCAACACTTCTTAAATACACAAAAAGACACAGCCAACCTATCAAAATGCTTGATTGATTAACTTATTAGTTACTTAAAGCAGTACACTCTCAATACATATATAAAAACATTTTTAAAAGTCAATTAAAATATATAAATTCAAATATAGAACTTTATCAACAACCATTTAAATTAACATTTAAATTTGCATTAAAATCATAACTTCATCTGTTTCCCCTTCAATATAGGGTTGAAACTAACAGCATCATTCAGTCCTGGAGTCCTGTCTGCATTTAATTTTAAAATAATAATAATAATAATAATAATAAAATACAGATAAACAGACATTTAAGAAGAAATGTATTTTTTTACTCATTTATTTTATTTTATTTACTCATTGACATTTGATTAGGAAATCAAAATTTTAAAGAAATAGCAAAGGAGTTCCAAAAAAGATGCCTTGAGTCTACCAATACCAGGGCAGTCCAACATGTCTGAATGACTGTTCAAGAGACTTTGTGACCTCTGACCACCGTGGCATTTTCATTCTTCCAGAAAGTCTGAATCTCCTTTTTTCTGTTTGTTAACAGATGGTTTCAGACAAATGGGTTTTGATAATTATTCTTCAAGGTTACAGATGACAATGGGCATAAATTCTTCTTTTCCAAGGGATCATTCCTTATCCTCCAGATCAGACCCTTTTGTTTCCACTGGTTCTTCATCACATGCCATCCAAAGGAGTATAGAATCATTTCCTCCTTCCCTGGTGGGGAGAGATTTTTATGTGAGGATGTTCTTAGTGCCAAATAAAGAAAATGCATGGACACCAATTGTGAATCTTTCTTTCCTAAATCTGGTTGTAATGTTGCCCAAATTCAAAACCATGTCACTTTACAACCTATTGCCTGTTCTTCGTTTTCCAAGTTTTCTGATAACACTAAATTTAAAAGATGCATATTATCACATCCATGTTTATCCATACTTAAGGCATTTCTTAAGATTTGGTGTGCCTGGGCCACATTAGCAATTCTTTTCCTTACCCTTTGGACTATCCACCAAAAGCGTCTAGCTCCAGTTACAGCTCATTACAGGCTACAAGTTATCCTCATTTCCCACCATTAGATGAGTTGCTTATCTTTGAAAAGTCTTCTTCAAATTGTCAGGAATAGCAGTTTTGGGATGAGATCTCTTGTATAAGCTAGGTTTCCAAAAGAACATTCAAAAGCCTTTCTTGACTCTTTCACACGTGACTGTGTTTCCAGTGTAGACCAAAGAATACCAGCAAAAACTATGTAAATGCAGTCAAAGGCTAAAAAAATACATCAACAGGAAAACAAAAAAGCCAGAATTGCAAAGCCAAAATAAAAACTTTTAATATCACAAAATATAACTGCAAAGTTTTCAGGTATTACCATTCTCAGTGCAATAGGAAACTAATTATTTGCAACACTTCTTAAATACACAAAAAGACACAGCCAACCTATCAAAATGCTTGATTAATTAACTTATTAGTTACTTAAAGCAGTACACTCTCAATACATATATAAAAAAATTCTTAAAAGTTAATTAAAATATATAAATTCAAATATAAAACTTTATCAACAAACATTTAAATTAACATTTAAATTTGCATTAAAATCATAACTTCATCTGTTTCCCCTTCAATATAGGGTTGAAGCTAATAGCATCATTCAGTCCTGGAGTTCTGTCTGCATTTAATTTTAAAATCCATTTATGTTCAGCAATTTCAAGCTTATTATTAATATCTCCCCCTCTTATACTTATATTCAACACTTGCAACAGTCTAAATATAATCATATTTCATGTCCTTTGTTTGTAACTGGCTGTAGAAAGAGTGTTTTTTCTTTATATATTTACAATTCACACAAATGAAACAAGGAAAGAGCCTACCTTAGAACTTTTACTCACTCTACATTTATTAATAATCTCCTTATAACATGGTTTCTGTTTCAAATTTTACATTCTTTTATATGCAAAATGTGGTGTATTTCCTATCACAATGTTTATCTCAGGATGTTTGCTTAAAATTGTCTAATTTCTATGAATTATTTTTAAGACACCCTTTGTCTTTATATTATAACTAGTAGTATATCCAATCAAATTTCTATCAGTGCATTGTTCATTTCTCACATTATTTTCACCATTACCTTTAAAATAAGGTTTAGCTGAACTAGCTCTGTTACTCGTTTACTGTCTACATATTTTTAGTATCATTCAAAAGATTGTCTTCATAGTGCCTTATTAGAAAGTCATGGTGCATTTCCTGTATCTGTTTATTATATATCTGACTGTTGGTTTTAAGTCTACTCATTCTAAAATGCTGGCTATGTATGATCCCCTTAAATACATGCCTGGGATGCGGACTCTGCCTATGTAATAGCATGCACTACTTTTTTGTGAACATGTCTCTATATCCATACCTTCTCTTATAATATTAATATCCAAAAAGTTAATTTCATTTTTGCAAAGTTCATTTCATATTTAAGGGCATTAGTACTGTTATTAAGATCGAGAATAAATTCTTGTAAGCTGTCTTCATTCCCTGCCCAAATTAAATCGTCTACAAAAAACTTACAAAAAAAGCTACAAACTGAGTTAAGTAGTGAGAATTATTATATATATTACTGACTTCTCAATTATTTAAAGATAAATTCGCATAGGTATATGAAACTGATGTTCCCACTGCCACCCAGAGACCTGATGGAAAAGTAAATTGCTGGAACCTGTGTTCTGAGAGACTGCCTTCCAGACTATCTGCAAATATACAGAGCTGAGTATATTTTTTTTGGTTATAGTGTGTTAATTGTTGCTTAGATCTCTGTTGAAACTGTTGTCTCACTGTTCTAAGAGACTGATCTGCAAATATACAGAGCTGAGTATATTTTTTTGGTTTTAGAGTTTGTACTGTTAGTTGTTGCTTAGATCTCTGTTGAAACTGCCCCCCATTTTCTGCCGTGTCTTCAGTTGGTATAACTGGTTTTTACAGCTTGTGTTTTATCTAACTCAAGGATCACTTAATTTGACCTGTTAGTAACGGCCTGCATTTAATTGCTGGAACCTGTGTTCTGAGAGACTGTCTTCCAGACTATCTGCAAATATGCAGAGCTGAGTATATTTTTTGGTTATAGAGTTTGTTAATTGTTGCTTAGATCTCTGTTGAAACTGTTGTCTCACTATTCTGAGAGACTGATCTGCAAATATACAGAGGTGAATAAATTTTTTTGATTTTAGAGTTTGTACTGTTGTTGTTGCTTAGATCTCTGTTGAAACTGTTTTGTCTCACCCACGCTCCCTAGTTTTGGTTTGTAGTTTAAATTTGGTGGCTTTTGCAGTTGCCCGCCCCACTGTAGATTTGATCTGGGACACTCCCCCAGTCCCATCTCTTTACCACATTCTACCTAATAAACTCGTTCTGCACTTGCTTTTAGTCCTTTTTAATTTAATTGCATTTTTTAAACAGTGTTTGGTCTAATATTGCTACATACTTAAGTGTGCTAGCTTGCACTGCATGTGAATTGTTTTTACTACTGTTTTTGCTATTTTTCTGTAAAAACAAAAAAAAAAACAAAAACAAAAAAAAACTGTAAGACTGTTTCCTACCTTTCCTGTAACTAGTGTTTCAGATACAGATTTGCTGTATCCAGGACTGTATGTAAGCTTCTGAGCCCCCCCCCCCCAAGCATTTCTGTGCTGGAGGGAAGCCTTCTAGCTTATCAGTGGGAGTGGTAAGCACTAGGTAACCTGTCTACCACATAAGGAGTGGTTATGGCCCAGAAATTGTAGATATTGGCCATTTGGGCAATCTCTTCCATCTCTCTCAACTTTCTGATTTGAAAGCCTGCATTTGCACTTGTTTCTGTCCTGTAACTCGTCTAGTGCAGATACAGATTCTTAGTTTTAGCACTTAAATTTGCTTATTCATACTCAGCACTTGTTCAGAACTTGTAAGCACTAAATAAGCTATTAATTACTATAGCACTCAACCTTCCTCATTACCTACAGGAAAACAGTTTTTGTACTTACTTTTCTCACTTGCTTAGAGAAAAACTGCTCTTGTACTCACTTTCCTCACTTATCTAGAGGAAAATAGTTTTTTATTCAGACATGTCCAA
Source organism: Protopterus annectens (assembly GCF_019279795.1). NCBI lineage: Eukaryota > Metazoa > Chordata > Ceratodontiformes > Protopteridae > Protopterus > Protopterus annectens. The sequence continues at coordinate 1,594,104,620 of NC_056739.1, forward strand.
GGGTCAGCTCCCAGTGTTCTCTCCTGTCTATCTGATGAATCTGGACATCTTGAGGCAACGTAGAAATTGCCTCATGTGCACAGACAACCCTCTCCTCCTACCAGCCAACACTACAACCTGTGAGAGATGCACTTATCTAGCCAAACTGGAGGTAAAGCTCTCTACAACCAAGACTGAACTTGACAGTCATGAGGAGAAGGTAAACATTCGCACCACACCACACTCATCACATAGTCTCACTAAATCTACACCACCATAATCCACACATAGTAACACAAAAACATTCGAGGAGGCTCTCGATAATAATCTGTCTAAGCAACAGAGACCTCCAAAGCAGAAATGCAAGAAACCTCCATCCCCCAACACAACCCAAATGACACATAGCCCACAGACTCAGTGTGCCACTCAACCACAGCCAATAAGGCAAAACAACGTACCCAACACACTAGTCATAGGTGACTCTATAGTCAGGCACACTGATGTCCCACTCACCAGGCTAAACAAGGAGAAGGTTACTGTCAGCTGCCTGTTGGGTGCCAGGCTCCGTCACATAACCCATGCACTCAGGTCACTCCATAACAAGTACAAATATGACTCTGTCATTGTCCATGCTGGTGTGAATGACCTGTGATGTACCTCCCTAGACTACATGAAAAGAGACATGGAAGAGCTCTCCGATCTTGTAGCCCAGCAGGTATGACCCTAGGCCTGAGTAGCATTCTGCCATTGCCCCGAATGATACCGCAGTACAAGGACAAAATGATTGACTTCAACAATTGGCTAAGCTTCTGGTGTTATTCTAAGGGGATCCAGTATCTGTCTGCTTGGGATGACATGGTCGACAGACCACGATGCTTTGCCACAGATAGCCTGCACCTGTCGCCCCTGGGATTCCAGATACTGGCTAAGGCTCTTGCTGCCCCTATAGTGCCTTTTTTAGGCAAGGTTCAAATAACAAATTCGCCACCATAACAGGAACAGGCAAGCAAAAACTGAGGGTAATGCTACTCAATGCTAGAAGTCTAAATCTCAAAATGCACTCACTCGAGGCACTCCTTAAAATGGAGAACATCGAAATCTGTGCAGTGACTGAGACCTGGTTCAAGGCTCCAGAGAGCACCCCTGCACTACCAGGCTATAAATCATACCACACTTTTCGGCCATGTAGCCTGGACCAAAACACCAAAGGCGGAGGTGTGTCCATATTCATTAAGGATATACACACCTCCAGGCTAGTTGCTCAGCATAATGCATCCGAGGTTATCCAAGTGCAACTAACTCTGAGCAAAACTGCAATCCAAATTGTAGCTTGCTACAGATCCCCCACTCCTCCAGAATTCCCACTCCTCTTTTTTTGATGTACTGGAAAATATTAGGGTTCAACCAAACACCCTAATAATGGGTGAATTCAACTACCCCACCATTAACTGGGAAAACTACTCGTGTACCAACTCCTTAGCTCAATGCGTTCTGGAATTCATAAACTCCAATGCCCTGGATCAACTTTTCCACACCCCCACCAGGGGCAACAATATCCTAGACCTAGTCATTACCAACATGAGTGACCGGTGTTCCACACCTGAAGTCAACTCCTCGTTGGTCTGATCCGACCATAAGCTAATCACCCTTGCTATCCACATCCCGCCCCCACCCCCCATTAAGGAAACCACAGTAAAAAAATTTTCCAAAGCCAACTTCTTGCTTCTTAAGACAGAAGTGGTGAACTTCATGACACCCATGCAGATGGACAATACAGTTACAACTGCTGAGTCCTACACAAATGCACTCTATAAGCACTTACACGAGTGCATGGATCGTGCTATCCCAAACAGAACCAAGGCACTATCCTCCAAAAAAAGGAAGCCAATCTGGTGGTCCCCTGCCATAAACAAACTGTACAACAGACGGAAGAAACTGTTGCAAAAGAGAGTAAAATCCCATGAGTGGAGGAGCTCCCTGGTCAGCCTCAATAAGAAGCTGAGATCCCTTATAAGATCCTCCAAAGCTAGCTATGAAAACAAAATTGCCACTAATTCCAAGGACAACCGCAAAGCATTCTACAGCTATGTCAAGAATCTCTATGGCTGAGTTACAGCACAAAGGCAAGAAAATTACAGAACCAACCGATAGTGCCAACATCCTGGCAGATAGGTTCAGTGCTAACTTTACCCCCCTCTCACCCCCTAAGAAGCCCATGTCTATACAGGAAGAATGCAGAATTGATGTAATCATAACTACGCAGGTAAAAGCTGCACTCTCTAAAGCCAACAACACAGCATCCATGGGACTGGACAACATCCCAGGCTGCGTTTTATACAAACTGGCTCCCCACTTAAGCACCATGTTCAATAATAGCCTCGCATCAGGCTTTGTGCCGACTAAATGGCACATAGCAACAGTTATCCCACTCCATAAAGGGGGAGCCACCACTGATCCCGGGAACTATCGACCTATTAGCCTGACAAGCCTGGTCTCCAAGGCCATGGAACGTATCAACATGGAACTCATAAACAAAGACATTGGTAACTTCCAAACTCTGGATCCCACCCAGTTTGGTTTGTGAAAGGCAGATCATGCCTCCTGAACCTGATTGACTTCTTTGAGGCAGTCACCAAAGCCATAGATGAGGGTAAAGTGGTTCACACAGCTTATCTTGACCTCGCCAAGGATTTCAACACCATCCCCCATTCTGGAATTATAGCTAAACTCACTAAACTAGGTATAAATCCCTACATCACAAGATGGGTTGCCAACTGGCTCACTGACAGAGCCCACACTGTAAAAGTTGCAGACTCCAAATCTGACCTCAAAGCAGTGACACGTGGAGTAACACAGGGAACCGTCCTGGGACCTCTCCTGTTTGGTATCTACTTCTCTGAAGTACAGGCTAACACAGAAGGCCTCTGGCTAATGACGTTCACAGATGACTGCAAACTAGGAGCTATAGTCAAGTCCCCAAATTATGTGGACATCCTACAGAAGGGTCTCGATGAGACAGATGCCTGGTGTCAGAGCCATGGCCTCAAGCTCAATGCCAAAATGTGCAGTGTCATCCCCTTTGGTAAAATCTCTGCACCCATGAACTAACACATAGGCAGCAATCTACTTAACACTGAATGCATGATAAGAGACCTTGGAACCCAGGTGGACAGTAGTCTCTCCTTTGATAGTCACATTGTCACAGTAGTCAGGAAGTCCTTCTATGTGGCACACCTCATCATAAAAGGGTTCTCATCCAGAAAAAAAGAGGTCATTGTTCCCCTTTACTCGACACTCATTAGACCCATTATAGAGTACAATGCCCCTTTTGGAATGTACCTCACAAGACATCTGCAGCATCTGGAAAGGCCCCAGAAGTACCTCACAAAGAGGATTACTGGCCTCAAAAAACTCCGGCTTTACTCCATAGCATATCGCCTACTCCGAGGTGATCTCTGCCTAACATATAAAGCTATGTCAAACCCAGAGCTGTTGGACATGCTACACCTAAAGAAATCCCAATCCCTCTGAGCTACATGCTCTAGGGACCTAAACCTTGTCACCACAATAAACAGGACATGCTGGTGGGATAGATTGATGTCCCAGAGACTTCTCATACTCTGGAACAGGCTACCCATCTATGTCAAGCAAAGTTCTTCATTAGCACTCTTCAAGAAAAATCTTGATGAGTGGATGGGAAATAGGAAATACACCCTGGGGATCACTTCTGTGTCTCTGCTCAACAGCGGCACAGGAAAATAACTTTCTTGGGTGGCGTAAGTCAGGGAACTTTGTTGGCTAGGCTTACGTAGGCCCTTGGGCCAATAGCTTAGTACCTACCTATGAACTTATAAATAAAAACACATTGCTGTTCAAAACTATATCTAGAAGAGGACATATACTTTCTACTTGTCTAGCTCTCAGGTCACTGTCAGAGCACAAAAATTGCTTTATGGCCTCTGTGCCATAATCATTTGGTATTAAGGTGAACGAAGAGACAATATTTAATGCAACCAAAAAATAATCATTTTATTGGTTAGTTTCGTACCATTGGCTTAGTTTATGTAAGAAGTCATTTGTATTTTTAATGGAATTTCGTTATATTCTGTAAATAAGGGTTCAAAGTGTGTTCTAAATATAAAGACATGGGTTGTGTTACGCATCAACCCCCTGAGACAATAGGTCTTATATGTGGGTTCTTAGAATCTTTATGAATTTTTTAGAGCCCATATAAGAAAGGGGTAACAGGGTGTAAAACAGACAAATAGTTAAACATACAAAGAAATATCATTCATCAACTGTCATTCATATATTAAGCTATTAATCTCATGCATAATATCACAAAGCCTTGTATGATATTTTCTTAAAAGTCTTCTCATTGCTTAAAAACTCATACATACTTTGTAAATATATACACTTGTCTAAGATTACAGTTGTACTACCCTTATCTGTCTGCTTGATAATTATCTCAGGATTTAGTTGCAACCTTATTAAAGCATCATGTTCTTCTTTTGTTAAATTGCATTTTCTATCAGAAATATTACTTTCATATAACGCTCTCAATTGCTTTTCACATATATTGTGAAAAGCGATAATAACAGGTACACTTGTAGGCACAAAAGACTTGTCTTTCTAAGTCATTTACTTTCATTATTACTGTTTTTAAAAAGCAGTTTCAAATTTAAATAGCAAGAAAACAGTTTCAAACCTGTAAATGCTTCTTCTAAGGAATCATTACAGGTATGTACAAAGTTCAGACCTTTCTTTAAAAGTGAGTAGTCTGAGTCAGACAAAATGAGAGAAGATAAGTTAACAACTTCATTCCTTATCTCGTTGTTGGACCATCTCTGTTTCACCAGACCTAGGTAATGTATTTCTTATGAGTTCCTGTGATGTCATGCACTTCAGTTAAAAGAGCTTTTCTTCCACAGGAAAAATACATGGGTCTATGTCACAACATCTAACTTCCAAAACATCAACCGCCATAAGGTCGAACTTGAAAGTTTGAAACGTGATATGATCGAAAGCTCAGAACAGCTATTTGTTTCCAAGGGAAAAACATTGCTGTTACAAGAAACACACACATAACACACGCACACCACAAACCATTTTCAATGTGGGGGACTTTGCCCCCACACCCCCCTACTTAAATATATCAACTCCATAACTGCACCACAGTGGAGGAAATAGCAAAGCCGCGGAAATGACCCACCGACTTCTTTCCCTGGGAAAGAAGTCGATGTTCCGCAGCTTCGATATTTTCAGCTTTGGATCTTCCAAGTTCGACCTTATGGCGGTTGATGTTTTGGACATTCAATGTTCTGATATAGACTCAAATACATCTATATCTAGATTGATTTCTAAAGTTTTCTGCTCAACCATCAGTCACTACAAGTGAATACCTCAGAATTGTGGGTCTCATGGTTTCCATAATTTCCATGATATCCCTGGCAAGACTCCTCATGAGAAAGATACAGTGGTATCTGAAGTCTCCTTGATCCCAGCACCAACACCCTTTATCTTTTCAAATCCCAGTGCTGTCGTTTGTCAAAACAAAAATAATTTGGTAAAGACAACAGATATCCTTAAATCCAGATCTTCCCTTCTCCCTCCCTGTTCCAAAGCAGTCAGTCATCACATACTCCAAGGAATTTGCTTGGGGAGCAGTTTCTGGAGGGATAAAAGTACAGAGTGTGTTGGACACCAAGGACAGATGCACGCACATAAAGATCAAAGAGACGTTTGCTCTGATCAAGGCACTCAACTCTCTGAATCATCCTTGGTCCCTTCTTCAAGTTTTTAAAGACAATACCACAGTTATGTGGCACATCAACAAGTGAGATGGGCACCAGGTTGTTCCCCCTTTGCAAACTAGTCATGTTAGTTTGGGATATAGCTTCACAACACAATCTTGCTCTGCAGGCACCTCGCATTCCATCAGAGCAAAACTGCGTGGCAGGCCAGCTGAGCAGGACCAGGACAGATCCTCACAAATGGAAACTAGATCATGGGGCATTTCAAGATTTGATCCATCTGTGTGGAGTCCTTCAAGTATACCTCTCTGCCTCTTTTATGAAAAATCAGCAAGACTCAGCTAGCAAAATTATGCTCTAAGACTATACAAGAAGGCCTGGCAAACAGATGCCTCTTCCCCAAACAGGAATGTTCAAGGATGCTTTTCCACCCATTTGTCTAACATCCAGGGCACTTCTGAAGATTCATAAGGAATCCACCAACATCATTGTGATGACTCCCTTCCAGCCCAGACAACCGTGGATCTCCTTTTTTTTTTGAAAATGGCAAAAGGGCAGTTACCAAGCTTCCTCACAGACTTTTTGATAGACCGTGACATTACTCATCTTCAACTGACTGCCTGAGTGATAAGGTCTTAATTCCTTGTAGGCACCTGTTTAGTGAGTTCATGCTGCAGATACAATTGGAGACAAAAAAGTTTGCTACTAAAAAAAAATCATATATTAGCAAATGGAAAGGGTTTTCTAGTTGGTGTGAGCAACATAACCAGAACCCATTCAGGGCTAGTTGTTCTTTAGCTTTACAATATTTTTGTGCATTACCATTTTATGGCCTTTCTTTTTCCTCTATAAAGGTTGATTTATCAGCCATTTCAGCATGTCTGCCCATGGATACTCCTCTTTCAATTCAGTATCATGTCAAAATGTTTTTGAAAATGATTTTTTGCTAGAGGCCTCCAAGTAAACTGGTGGTCCCTCCTTGGGATTTTAATTTTGTGTTAGAGAAGCTAAAATTCTTCCATTTAAACCAGCTAGCCTGGTTGACTTGTGGTTCTTAACATTAACAAAATTATTCCAAGCAGGGTCAATGCTTACTCTACAAGGCCTTTGACCTCATCAATGGCTTTTTTGAAAATGCCTGAAATCTACACATATTCTAGTAGCTGCTAATTGGTCTTCTGTACATACTTTTACAAAGTACTAAATGCTTATTTCTTTACACCCAGGTCAGGCTTTGCTAGGACCATTCTCCATGGAATCCTGGAATCTTCTCCTTCCACCTCCCAAATGTTGTAAGCTAGGGTGATCCACGCATATAACTAAGGCTACTACAGTAGTGATCAGTATGACGAACAGTTAATGTACATAAACTTAACATAACAGTAGATGTCTGAATGATCACTGCTGCAGTAGCCACCCTCTCACTCCGATCCCTTTTTCTTTGGAGTGTTTTTTATGCCAGGGTGTGGACATTTACATTTTTGCTGTTCACATCATTGTACTTTTAGGGCTAAGCCTCGCAGTCTCAGTTGGCAGGGAAGCTGTGAAGGGCTTGGGGCACAAACTTGTATTTCATTCAGCTCAGCTCAGCTCAAGTTGCCTGACAATTTGGGCACGGGAAAGTACCCTGAAGCTTTGGAAGCTGGCCGGCTATAATATCCTTAGCAGGATATAACCTCATATAGCTAAGACTACTGCAGCTGTTATTATTCAAACAGCTAGTGTTATGGTAAGTTTACTTACACAACTGTATTTTCTAGTATTCAAAGAATGCATTATACAATGTTCAGTCTCATTCTTCTTGTCTTTGGGTGCTAATAAATTACTTTTACTCTCGGTACCTGAATTTTTCCATCTTGACAATGATAAATAGAGCTTCTTCCCTCCATAGTTGCTCAGTTGCTCTACAGATTAATTTTACTCTACAGGTATTTACTTAAATAATTTGTTAAACAGAGGAGTATACTTGCTGAACTGGACTTTTTTAGTCGTAGCCTGAATCATGACAATGTAAAAGTATGCAATAAATCTAATGTTTGAAACAATATACACAAATGAGATTTCTACAACAGATAAAAACAGATAAAGTAGTGTATACACAGTGTAATGGACAGGAAATAATAACTACATATTATGCATGCAGTAATGCTCAAGGGAGTTGCACTCCCAGCAAATGTATGTTAAAGTCCCTGGGCATTCAATAATATTTGTGCTTTGGAGACCACCAAGTTTCTTACTGCACATATAAAATGGGTATCTGAATTGTTTTGTACACCACCAAGTTTCTTACTGCATATATAAAATAGGTATCTGAAATGTTTTGTTTTTGGCAATTTGATTTTATGTTTTGTAAAATAATTTCTGATTGATGCACACGATTATAACTTTTTTATTATGCTGAATGCTTGGATGATATTTTCAGGATAGTCATTTTTATTGATACTGCTGTGAAACATTTATGGGCTACTGCACAATTCCAGTTGTTAGTGTCATGCCTCAAGTTTGTGTGTCTTTCGGCTTTTCCTGGTTAGGGGTCGCCACAGCGGAGTTCCGGTCCGCTAATGATTGGCAGTAGAGTTTTACGTGCTGGCTTGCCGGGCCTAACGCACATCCTTCAATGAAGGAACGCCCATTCACGCATGTCACCATACAGAAGACACTCTAACTGAGAATCGAACGGGCAACGTCTAACTGTGAGGCGAGAACGCTACCACAGCACCACCACCGCAGTACAGTGTCATGCCTCAAGTAATTTTTGCAAATCATACTTTGAATCAAACATAGTACTATACTTCAGCTGATGACATGTTTAAAACTTGAGCTCAGAATGTTAAGCTTTTGCATTGGTATGGGATATTTGTTGAACATAATTTTAAAAAACGTCTGTTGCTCTTTTTAACTAAATGACTGTTGTAAAGAACTATAAGATTTCTGGCTCTTTTCTCCTTTCCACTGATGCCTGCCCATACCTCCAATTAATTAATTTGTATTTCTTTCAAGCTTTACTGTCCAAGATGCAGTCTGGCCAAATATTATTATAAACATGCAGTTAGGCTTTCCCTCTCAAGTGAAAGAACAACCTTGTCATCTAACTATCTCTATGACTAGTGGACTCTCTCTCTCCCATTCTTATCTGCCTAGACAGTTTTTTCTTTTAATCCTGCTGTAGCACTGCAGGAAAACCCTTCCTGTTAGAGGAAGAACAACCTTGCAGCCTAATATTCCTAAAACTACCATTCCCCCTTAACAGAGGTTTGAGCCAGTGGGTGAACATCATATATGTGGCAGGACAGAAACTTTTGAGTTGCAGGGACAATAAGTCCTTAACAGGGTGGATCGAGCAAGACTTTACTGCTGTTACCTAACTTGATACCACCTTGTTTATTTCACCAGCCACCATCATAATGGCAGCAAGTCAACAAGTAAAGAAGCACAGACCAGGGTGTGCCACATTTACCAGACAGATCCCCTATCCTCCCCAAGGACTTGCAAACTGAAATTTTCCTCTTTCCTAGGATAGGCTTAAAAATTAACCACAATAGCAGCTAGGCTAGTACCTACCTATGAAGACTATAAACCTATTCCAACTAACCCACCACCACCATTACCTCAGGGTAGTCACCGCCAGAGCCTGAGCTGTTAATCAAACTCAAGTCATCAAGGTTATAGTCAACTCTCCATCCCTCTATGCCATGGAATGAGATTCAGACTTATAACATTTAACTAAACTGAAGTTTGCTGCAAAATATTCAAGAGGTTATCTTAGGGACCATTCTATTTAACTGTGTAGTTTTATCTGTATATGTTGTTCCATGGTCATTGTTTGCAGATATGATTCTGGTTCTAAACTGCACTAAATCAATGTTACAGTTCAGGTGCTGGTAGTCCATAGATGGCAAGTGAAACATTTTTGCTCAAAATATTACTAGCCATTATAGGAATTTATTTATTTATTTATTTATTTATAAACCATCTGCTTTATTCACCAATTCTTTTTAACACCTTTATAAACTTATCACTTACATAGTCAAACATATATTAATAGAAATAGAAACAAACCATATTAACATTGTTTTCCATTTGCACACATTATACATCACAATTCTTCTTTCCTTCTAATTATCATCAGTCCAACATAACATAAATTGCTGAATTCTTCCTTTCCCTTAAACTTCATGATTTTGAGGTGCAAATATTGGCTTATAACAGCCCTAATAGTGGTCATTAGCCTTGTAACAACATATGAACCTCCTCCTCCTGAACATTATTCTACATGTATTGTTCCTACAATTTCCTCTTACTTCTATGAATTTGTTCCTTCCCTTTTCTAAAGTTCCCCCATCCAGTTGTTTTATCTCTTTTATAATATTCAACACTTCAAATACAGTTGGTTTAGACCTTGATTTCCATTTTCCAATAATTGCAGCCAACAAAATTAAACTTAAAAAGGCCTTACTATCTCTAAGCAAATCATATCCTGTGTCCCAGGCCAAAATAATCAGTTCCTTACTTAAATTCATTTGCTCTGTCAATATTTCTAAATAATACACATGAGTTAAGAAAGTAACATTTTTCTTCCCTATCACACCTCCAACATTTTCTAATTACCTGAGGAAAATTCTTTGAAATCTACTCGGGGTATAAAAATACCTATGCAAACACTTCCATGCAAAGATCCTAAACCTTCTGGACTTTGTTGCATACCTGTGAGACATTCTTATGTACTCCCACTGTTCCCCTGTAAACTGCTTTGGAAGTATGTCTTCACAACCTTCTCTAACTTCCTCATATTGAGTCTTATCATTATCATGCAATATTTTACATGCTCTAGCAATTATCCTTTTTTTAACAGCAGCTTCTATTCTAGATTCAATTTAAAAAAAAAAACTCTACCACAGCAGGTCTTCCACTTAAGATTTCCCTATCTGTTTCTCTTTACCTATACTCTGATATTGATCCCTGGTAGGGAAGGCAGTCTTTAGCCTGCAGTCCAAACATCATTTGCTCCCAATACCTTGGTCCTCTTGCCAGTTTTATCCAGTAAATCCCAGCCCTATCTTGCACAATTTTTATACTTCTATTTGCAGTCATTCCAATAGGCAAAATCTTTTTTCTCAATTCTCGTGTTGTCTTACTGTTAAGATAGAATACTTTCTGCTACTTTATGAATATAATATTATATATGGTTGATTTTATTGTCTTTAAGGAACTGTATCCAAAATCACACTCCATCTTTATTTCTTGAACTTTCTCTTGCATCATAATTATCATTATTATCACTTCCAGTTTGAATTACAGCCTTCTGCTTGTGTTATGTTTTTGAGCTTTAACTGTGCAGCTCTAAAACATCCCTTCAAATCAAGTAATCCTAAACCACCTTGTTTTATTGGAAGGATCAACTTCTCACACCTAACTCTTACACATTCCCATTGCAGAAAAAATAATTCAGCTTTTTATTAATTATTGCCCATAACTTCTCCTTTGTTTGATAATATGTCTGACCCATATATAAAACTAAAGGGACTAAAGGCATTCTTGCTGTTTTTTTACTTACTATCCATATAAACAAGAGATTACAGTTTTTCAGTTTTTGTATTATCTTTGGATCAAGTTTACCAGAATCAATAGACAGGATCAACACTTCACAAAGTCAAACTGTTGTGGGACAAGTCTAATAAAATTTGTGATATTGAAGTTTATGATATCAGTTATAAAATGTTCCATGGCTTTGCAAATGAGGCTTATAACGCTGACAGGTCTGTAATTAACTGAGTCAGTTGTAAAGCAAGCCTTGTGGATTGGAATCATCACTGCAGTGCACCACTCATCAGGGACAAATCCAGCACCTAAATATAGGTTAAAAAAATTAAGCAGTGGATCTGCAAAGGCATGTTTAGCACTATTAATGAAAGAATGAGCTATATCATCAGGTCCCATGGAAGAAGTATTTTTATTCTTGGTTAACACTTTCAGTAAAGGATTTCTACAAATAATTGGGGGGGGGGTAATTGATATGAGTACTTCTAGGCTTTGGACAGAGGCCTTACAGGTGAAGGTAGCACTAAATTTGTTTACAAGGATATTGGCAACATTTATTGAATCAGAATAGAAGTTGTCATTATGGATAAATTCAGAGCAATTTAGGGCATTGTTTCTTATTTTTTTTTGAACATCCCAAGAAAAAACTTTGCAGTGTGGAGGGTGTGATGTTCACATCCTAAATTATGTTATGCACTTAGTTCATTTAATAAAAGTAAAACTGTAAAATATAACTTTAAAATATGTTCTGCAAAATAATCAAATAGATGATAGTAGGTAGTCCACAGTTGAGTTAAAAATGGAATATCCTTTATTGAAACTTTATTTTCAAAAAAGGATATTCCATTTTTAAATAAACTGTGGTGGAATAGCCTTCACTGAAACTTTATTTTCAATAAAGGATATTCCATTTTAGCTCAACTGTGGACTATCTACTATTTTCTATTTGATTATTTTGTAGCATGTACTTTAAAGTTATATTTTAAAGTTCGATTTTTTATTAAGTGAACCAAGTGCATAACATAATTTAGGAAGTGAACATCACACCCTCCACACTGCAAAGTTTTTCTTAGTTTGTTTTGGACCCAGTATAGGTTGCATACTGGGTTTTTCTAAGACTTTGAGGGATACCGCGGATTTCTTTTTGGGTTTTTTTTTTTAACATAGCTGAAAAAGGACTTATAATTATTTCTGTCTTCAGAGGCCATTGTAAGTTCACGGGCTCCTTCACTCTGCCTCATAGTGTTTTTTTTTCATTTGTTTTTGCAATTATTTTGATAGTTTATTTTATTTGATTGCTTATTTATTTTACTTGCTTTTATTTACCAGGTTTGTCCAACTGGGTTTAGTCAAAAAAAACATTATAGCAGAGGCCCCGGGAGAAAAGATAGAACATATTACAAACACTTTTAAACAAGCATTCAATAATATTCATGAACAGACATTGAGTAATATACATTAACAGTTAACACACTCCTTTATTATATTACATTCATATGAAAAAAGGCAAATATTATAGTATGAACAATACATATGTATTAGCAGATACTGAAGAGTTGTATTAATGAGCTTTTCAAATAGATAAAAAGGTCATGTGATTATTGCTTACAAATTCAAAGAAATGGAGGTTAGGGAAGAAATTAGGTAGGACAAAAATGTTAATATTGAAGTTAAAAGGTGGGTGTATACAGCAGATGCATATATAATTATATATATGGCTATCATACGGTTTATATTAGAAGCATGGAGGTGGGGAGTGAGGGGTGTCATAAAACTGTGTATATGACTGGGAGATGTTAGTACAACTATTCAGGTATTTATGAAGACTAATTGTAGGGCATAGGATTCTGAATGAAAATAAATGGTTTGATAATAAGGCAAACTGAAGATAACAGTGGCATTTACCCTGGATATATACAGGAGCAGATCCATTGATTTGATAGGTGAAGTTTTTGTTGTATTTTTAATGAATCTGCATTCTGAATGGATTTCAGTGGTAGTGAATGTGGTTCCATAGTTTTGCTAAGCTGTTTGAATATAGAGAGTCGGCTGCAGTGTTAGATGATTTGGTTACAGTGATTTTTGATTTTTTCAAGAGAATAAAATTCTATTGGGGAAGTACTGCTGTTTTTAGTTGTTAAAGGCTGAGCAATTTTCTGGCTTACAGAGAAGTCTGTACATTGCAGTTAGCTAAAAAAGAGCTAGGTGATAAGTAGTTCTAGCCAGATTAATTCTCTGACACCTGGGCAGTAGTGTGTTCTGTTGTTATAGTTTATTGACATTTGGCTACTTTCACTGCATGACTTTGGACAGTTGCTAGACTTGACGGTTAGTGAAGATCAGGGAAGCATAGAGAAGAGATGCTAGTAAGAAAGTAGAGGCTATACCTCTGCTGGCTATGCCAATAATGAATGTTCTCGCTCTGTACATGTACCTAGCTTTTGATGTGCTTTTCTAACAACATGTGATACACAGTGGTTGGATTTCAACTGGTCATCTATGATGACACCCAGTAATTTTGTGTAGGTTTCTTATTCTATCACGGTGTTGTTGGCAGAGATGATAGGGTATACTGTTGTTTTGGTAGAGTTGTGTTTTGGGGTAAACAGCAGTAATTTAGTTTTTTTAAAGTTTAGCAGTAGCTGTGAATTATTTAGCAATGTTTCAGTTGACAAAAAGGATTGTTCTGTAAGGTCTTGGAGTTTAAAGACAGACTTGGCAGAGAAGGTTAAAGCTGATTCATTAGTGTTTTGAACTAGGGTACCATTCTTTGTAGCAGTATAGAGGTCATTGATGAATACGTTGAAAACTATGAGGCCTGTTATACACCCTTTTGGGACACTACTAGTTACAGGAAAGAGCTTGGAGAAATCATTTTCCATTTCACTGCTTGTGCTCTGTTTGACAGGTAGCTGCAGACCTACTGCAGTGAAGGACTGATGAGCCCTTAGGATGAGAGTCTGTACATAAGACATCTAGAAAGATGGTGGAGACTAAGCCTCCTGAATTAATATGGGTGCTGGCAGTATTAAAAAAAATAAAATTATGATGAGGATGGAAACTATGTTCGGTTGAAGACAGAAGCTGGTTATCTATTAGGTGGCAAGTTGTGTATATATATTTTTATAATATTTTTGATAGGGGAGATAAAATTGTATTGATTACCCCATTGTGCAGTGGAATAATGAATGATTTTTTCCATGGTACAGGGACTTTGTTTTCAGATACACACTGATTTATCAGAATTAAAACTAGATGTGCAGTAGTCTCAACTGCTATTTTAAGCTATTCGTCAGGAAGATTGCCAGGGATAGTTGTAGTAGGCTTTAATGTTTTGATATGTTTGATAGCATCTGTGAGAACTAGTTGGAAAGAGAAATATTGAAGGAGGCTATTTGACTTGAGTAGGGATATCAAAAGCTTGATTAGTCACATGGCAGGTTAATGACTGCACTGTCTGTATAAAGTTGGTATTGAATTGGTTGGCTATGGTATCATTTATTTTCCATGTGTTTGGTGTTGGAGGTGTAGCTTATCCTCAATTTAACAGTTTATCGATTGAGACCCAAAATAGTTTGGGATCATTAATATATATGTTTTGATTAGGTGAGTAACAGATTTTCTTATCTTTGATGATAAAGTTGTTCTGTTGGGTTTCTTAGTTGTCTTTATGCTAGCAAAGTTGGAGCTGTTTTATTTTTTGTCAAGACCTTCCATGCTTTGTCTGTTTGTTTCATGAGTTATTTAGTTGCTAAGGATAAGCCATGAAGTAGGCTTGGCTTTGACTGTTTTTATTCTAAGTGGGCTAGTGTGTTTACAATACCTAATGAGGTTTTACTTAACTCAGAGACAGCATCAGCTATGGGTTGAGTCTTTAGTGATTCCCAAATAAGGAGCTGTAGTACATTAAGAAAAGTGATTTCATAAAATGTACTATGTTTTCTTACCAGGCATTGATTATGTGTTTTGGGGCTGTTGCTTTGCCTACTCTGTTACTTTCCTTGAGAAGAGTGGTTTTATATCAACTAAGTAATTTAAGGAGTATTTTTTCTGTTGTTGTTGCAGAGTTTATTTATAATAGTGGATCACCTTGGTGGTTTACCAAGGTGATTTATTTGGCTTTATAATTACCTTTGCCTCCAGAGGCATGTAAGTTCATGGGCTCTTTCAGTGAACCTGATTGTGTTTTTTTCTCAATACATTTGATATTTCCCTTGAGAACAGGGGCGTTGGCTCCACTATATAAGAAAAGAACTTTCTTTATTTTGTTGTAGAGTTTATTTGTGGTAGTGGACTACCTGCTTTTTTTTAATTTCCAGTAAGAATTGGCTCTGCTAGGAACTGCTACCTTTACACATTTTCTAAATATGCACAGAATTCCCTAGTGAAGCTTGTTGCTCTATCAAGGTTGAGGGGGTATAGTGAATTTTTATATTTCTTCATGGAGCAGGTTGAGGTTGGCATGTCTGTAGTCCTTAAAATCTGTAGGAGAGTTTAAAGTTGAAAGTCACAAGTTTCTGTTCAGACTTCACCGAGAAGGAGATACCAGAGGACTAATGCAAGAGACAGTTACATTTGTGTTATGTTTGCAACAATTACATCAATAATTATGTATCTTCTTTCACATCTGGAAGGGGAAAAAAGGTAAGAAAAAACAGATAACAATTAGTGTAATTGGGAACACAGACTGTAGTATGCACTTTAGCATGGTTAGCCTTAATTTTAGGTTAGGTAATGTCTGTGGGTTCAGCTGTTAATTTGGGTCCACTTTTTCTGTCAGGGGTAATGAACTTCATTTTTTAAGCTTTACATAATTTTCTGAGTTTGTTTTAAGTTAAAAGCGAGTAGGGATGTTTTGAAAATGTATTCATTTTTTTGTTTGAGGGTTGCCATTAAAACAAAAATTCTTAAAAATGTGACATACATTCAAACAGAGATGAGAAAAAATGATTTTATAAAAGATCAGTCAGCCAAAACGCAGTGTGTGCATGTAGCACAAAAACTGGAAAAACACATTCAAAAACGCTGTCACGTATATAAGGTGGGATCAACATTTTTTCTCATAATGGCTAAGCTGTCCATATTATCTTGGAACATAAATGGCTTTATGGGTATGGGGACAAAAATAAAAGAGTATTCTATATTAAGAAATGCAGAGTGCAAATAGTAATGCTGCAGGAGACACATTTAGAAAGAAATGATCATGTGAATTTGATAAAGAAAGGATTCTAAGATGGATATTCAGCAAAATATCAGAGACCAAGTAAAAGTGAGTAATTATACTAACTGCTAGAAGGGCTCTAATAGTGATAGAAGGAAATAAAAACAGTACTAGTAGATTTGTGGTAGCAAAGGACTATAGGCAAGGGAGCAGGAAGATGTTGTTGTGAATTTATATTCCACCAAAAACTGCTATTATGAATCTTAAGATTTTTTTTTTTGGAGAGATAATTAGCTTTCAGCATGGAACATTACTAATAGGTAAGGAATGGAACTTGATTTGCAACAGTGAGGATGCACTGGGGGATCTAGAAGAGAAAATCTAACAAAACAGTATAGATTTCTGAAAAAATGTCTGAAAATATTTGGTATGGAAGATGTCAGTTCAGTAGTAGGAACTTGGACAGAATTTATGTTGTATTCCCCAACGTACAATAACTGAGCTAGACTAGACAGAAATTATATTTCACAGGAACATGTGCATTTAATTGAAAGCTTTGCCACACATCCAATAGCTATTTCAGATCAGGCACCAATAAAAAACTAAGATAAAAGTTCAGAGTAATGAAGCAAAAGTGAGACATTGGCACTTTACCACCTACCTGTTAAAAAGAAAGGAATTTAAGACATGGGTAGTGGAAGTTATCTGAGAATTATTAGGGAAGACAGAAATATCTATACAGGTTAAAGCTAGTGAATAGGATACAATGAAAAAAGTTTAAAAACAGTAGAAAAAAGAGAAAGAGCTATAGTTAAGAACTAATAAGAATTACTTAGAGGTGCAGACAAAGTTTAAAGTATTGCAGAATATGGGAAATATCACAGAATAAGAGGAGGTGCAACTACAGAGTGCTTAACAGAAAAGAAGGAAGTATCTGAATAATATACATGACTTTATTAAGATTGCTGTTAAGAGCTATTTTCTGATAGTAACTCCACAGCACAAAAACGTTTAGCACAATGAGTTAGGCAGCAGAAAGCAGAATGGGGTTTTGCCAGACTTAGGGAACCTATAAAAAGAAAAATATCCAGAGATCCTGAAGAAGTTTTAGAGGTATTTTGGAAAGTTTTAAAGTATTTGTATAAAGTACAGAAATGTAAAAATCAAGAAAGAGCACAAATGGAAATATTTATGGAAAACTTAATTATGCCAAAGTTAGAGGTAGGCAAGGCTCAAC
Source organism: Protopterus annectens (assembly GCF_019279795.1). Lineage (NCBI taxonomy): Eukaryota > Metazoa > Chordata > Ceratodontiformes > Protopteridae > Protopterus > Protopterus annectens. Next base: position 1,594,122,288 of record NC_056739.1, read on the forward strand.
AGCTAACATTTAGATAGGTAGACTGAGATAAAAATGGTGATGTATAATAAATTTTCATGAAAGTCTTCAGGCATAGGTGGTATTCCTGTGGAAATATGGAATTTAGGAGAGAAGAAAGTGATAAAGCTCTAGCAGATTTTATTTAACAGTATTTTAAAAGGAGGAGAAGCACCAACATCTTGGAAGAAAGCTATGGTATCTGTATTACCTGAGGATAGTAAAGAGCAATCAGGCCCAGCTTTATACAGACTCATTTAAATTTTAAATCATAACTATAAGGTATATATGTCTATACTAGTCAAAATAATGGCAAAGATATTCCTAGAATTGATAGATATAGATCAGGTTGGTTTTGTGGAAGGCAAGCAAACATTTGACAACCTTAACAGAACAATGAACAGCTGTTGTTGGTGGGTCTTGATACAGAGAAAGCATTTGACAAAGTAATCTAGGACTTTATGAGTATGACAGTATAAGTATTTGTATTCCCTGATGCAATAATTCGGTTAATTATAAGGATATATGAAGGACTGGAGGCAAGAATTAAAGTGGAAAGGTTCCTCTCTGATAAGTTATTTTTGATGACTTGAAATCAGGCAAAAGTGTCCTATTTCCATTTTGATATATTTACAGCAATTGGCAAAGAAAATAAGGGACTCAGAAATGCAAGGATATAATTGGTATAGTAATCAAGAAAAGCTGGCTTTATTTTCAGATGATATTATTTTCTACCTAATAAATTCAGAAAAAGACACCCCAGTCTTGTGGAAATGTTTGAGATAGTCTCATGTCATTCCAGGATATGAAATTAATGAAGATTAAACAAAGGCAAAATGCATAAATACCCATATTTATGGGGCTAGAATAAGAAGAAGTATTTAACAGTATGGGTTAAGAGGGCTAAGAACATGCATGAAGAGACTAAATAAAAGATAATATAAAAGTTGAAAAAATGGAAGCTCTTGTTTAAGGATATGGATATTAAGCTACAAGCAGTGAAAATGTTTTTGGTCCATCTGATTTTATATGCAGATTAGGCATATTTTTATCAAACAGAGGAGAAGTTGTGGGCAATAATTAATAAATAATAGAAGGAATTTATCTGGGAGGGGAATATGGCAAGACTTAAGTGGAATATCTTGATTTTCTAGAAGGACAAGGTGGTTTAGGAATACCTGATTTGAAGGGATATTTTAGAACTATTCAGTGAAGGCTCATATGCATCAGAAAAGCAGAAGGTTATAATTCAGAATGGAAAAGGATGATGATGAAGTGGGAGGAGAGTTTGAGAAATATAGAAAGAGTGGGATTTGGGATGCACATCCTTAAGGAGAATAACAACAACCATACAGAATGCTATTTTTGTAAAGTGGCATAAAGTATTCTAAGAACTAAGCAAACAACAAGAGAATGGAGAAAGGAGATTTTGCCAATAGAGATAACTGCAAGTATGGGTACAGAAAACAGGCAACAGGGGGCTAAAATTTACTAGAGAAAACTGGAAAGGAACCAAGACATTGGGTTTAAGAGGGAAAGGTAAAAGAATGGAATGAGGTCAAAAAGATGTTTGGATTTTAGGCTAGAGTCTGCCTTCCCTACCAGGGATGAATAGCAGAGTATAGGCAAAGAGGACGGGATAGGGGAATCTTAAATGAAAGACCTAATCTGGTGGGGGTTTTAGTGAAATTTAGAGCAGAAGCTGCTGTTGAAATGGGATAATTAGTATAATAACTATAAGAATCAATCATAAGTAGTTAGAAAAGATTGGGAAGAGAGACTGGAAAAGCAATTCACAAGAAAAGAATGTGAGAACATATGTAGGGTTCCCAAGTATGCAACAAAGTCCAGACGGTTTAGTATCTTTGCTTGGAAGTGTTTGTATAGGTATTTTTATATCCCGAGCAGACTTCAACAAATTTTTCCTCAGGCTGATAATAAATATTGGAGGTATTATGGGGAAGAAAGAGGTAACTGGGAAAATGAATTTTGGGAGTGTAATGAGTTGGCAGATTTTAATTTCAGAGTAGCCTGTCAGAAATATTGGGTGAGCAAATGGCTATAACTAAGGATATGACTTTTTCAACTGGTACAGGATCCAAACTGTCTATAGACATAGTAAGGCTTAATTAAGTTTAATTCTGTTGGCTGCAAAAAAAAAAACAGTTACTAGAAAACCAAAATCAAAGTCTAAACCATCTGTATTAAAAGAATAAAATAACTGAAAGCACTGGAAGAAGAATCTTCAGAAAAGGGGATGAGCAAAATACATAGAAATTAATGGAAATTGTAGGAACAATACATGCTAATGACAGGAGGAGGAGGTGTATGGTTTAAGGGAAGGAAGTTGGACTGATGATAATTACAAAGAAAGCAAATATATTTCATGTATAATATATGCAAATAGAAAAAAAGCTAATATGTTTTGTTTTCTTTTCTGTTAATACACACACACGCGTGTGCACACACACATGCACACACGCACATGTACATACTCACTCCACCTTTCATCCACAGAAACATGCATTCACTCACACGGGCAGACAGAAACATAAACACACACACACACACACACACACACACACACGCGCGCACGCATGTGCACACACACACACATGCACACACACACACACACACACACACACACACACACACACACACACACACACACACACACACACTTTTTTCTGTTTCAGTTAAGTTATATTTTTACACTCGCTAAACATCAAAAGCACTGCTTAACTAGTATAAAATAATAGCTTGACAGATCTCTCTGTCTCTCTCACTCTCACATGCATACACTCACACAAAGACATAAACATATACACACACATTTTGCCTATGTAGAAAATCTCCCCAAACAGAAATACATCACTGACTTCAGATACAGTATATTTAGTAAGTGTGTGTGTGTTTTGCTTTCTTCCCATTGCATGGTATTTTGTTTTATATAAATGTGCAGATCTCTCAGTAAGTACAAAAGTTTTGGCTTTAGCTTCAATGAGGATAGCAGATCATCATTACTATCTTGTTGCTCTGTTAGATGTTACATAACCATTTATATCTGCCTTTTAGATAAAGGCCTCTCCTGAGAATTCAGTTCATTGATGCTAGCTTCATAGAATGACAATTTAAAGAAGCAGGTGTGCTGACCCATAATTTGACTCCTTTTTTCATCACTGCTTGAGAAAGTATGCAGTAGTCACATTTTGGCTAAGCTGTTCAGGCTTGGGATCTGAAACCTAAAGGATGCTAAAGTATCAAAATTTCCTCCAGCTGAATGCACTTTCTGTAATGGTGCTTGTCTCCTTAGTCATGATTAGTATCGAGACAATGGTATTTGTAAGTTAGTTTTGGAAGCTAGACCATCTGCTTTCTTTGTTACTTTGGTAACAAAGAAAATACAAAATACCGATTTCAGGGGAAAACAAAAGAAATGGTAATTTCAGAGTTTGGAAAGTAAAACTCTTTTTGGCTGATGTTTTACACTGCTGTGTTAGGTGTTCACAAACAAGGATATTCTAAATGTAGCAGAGCATGCTATGAAAATTATGGGTCTGTCCCTCCCCCTCCCAAGTGAGCTTTGATTGTGAACCCTTTTTGTGCTTCCACATCTTTCCCATTTATGAAACCACATCTTATGAATGACATCCTCAGAAAGACAAAAAAAAGTGTCAATGTGATATGCCATATTTTTGTCAAATAAGTTACTAGTGGCATGTTAGAAGATGTCAAATGTTATTTGAAAACAAATGCTTCCTAGATGTTTTGAGCAGAAAGCACCCCACCCCCCAGTGATACTGTTATCTTGTGCCTTCTCAGAATTTTTAACCTTCTAAAGCCCTGATTATAATTAATGTTACATGGTTCCTAGTATGTATACATTCTGAAAATTTTAATTTAAAAGGGGTAAAATATACAGATCATAAATTCTTAAGAAAGTAACATTGCTTGGAAAGTGAAGGAAATGAAATGGAAAACTGCATTCCGAAAAATAAAATACTTACCTTTGTTTGGTTTTTGGCTTTCTCTGCTTGCTTTACTTACTGCTTTTGGTCAACAATAATCAGGCAGGCTGCACAGGAAACATGCATCAGGTTATATCTATCTATCTAGGTCATATATAGTGTTGCCACAATGGCTTTTAAATATTCCATACAGTTAGGATAAATATCATGGACAATCTCGTGTTGGTAAAGCATCATATTAATCTGCTGCTGGCATGCTGCCTACACCAACATCACCATATTGCATCAGCATCACAAGTGTACATATTATCATTTTACCCACTATATGAAAAAAATAGGTTATTAATTTCATTTCATAAAGACTTGCACTTCAGAGACACATAGTACTCCAATATGATAGGCTTTAATATTATCATCATCATGTAAGAGAGCAGTGCATTTTTTGTTTGGAAGCATGACACCCCATCTTTCCTCAGTTTGGAAGATGCTTCAACTCATGAAACTCATTTCTCATATATAACTCAATGGTCATACAACCTCATGATACCCCCTTTCTTATATATAATAACTCTATGGTCATACAGCCGTGGAGAAACATAAAAAACCTAAAGACTCAGAAAACACAAAAAAAAAATATACTGACAGTAGTTCTCTACCGAGAGAGTGATCAGTGAGTCACATATCCGAAAAGTGCATCTAAGTAAAAAACCTTGCTGATGTACACTTGACTAAGTAATTTAGATTATCTTTTTCTTTTTAGATAACTCGGTTACATTTCATGACACATCTAAATATAATGGATTTTAAGGAAGACCCACACACTGCAGCAAATAGATATTTTTGTGAATATATTTATACTTTTTAACAACTGCTGCCAAGTCTTTCGCACCTTGCATAATCAGCTTCTGAGCCCTGATAATTGATAATTCCTCAGCATCAGCATCACCATCATCATTATTATCAACACCAGTAAGCTCCATACCCCCCCAAAAAAAAAATAATCTCCATGATCTCAGTACAAATGTCTGATGAGTATGTGGTGGGGAATGAAGGGACCTATATATGTTTATATATATATATATATATATATATATATATATATATATATGGGTCTACTGTTTCGAAATAGAGCAGTAGACCCTATACTTCAGTGAAAGTCCACTTAAATGAAAGTGTACTTTTGCTGAAGTCTAGTTTCCTGGGCTACCCAAAAAAAAAAACAAACACTAAAACATGTTTAAACATGTTTTTGCACAGGGGCAAGCCCCCTGCACCCCCCACACACCCCCTACTTCTCCGAGATTGCACTACATCAGGGATAAGGGAATATTCCCATTCCGCACTGTAGTGTGACTGCCGAAGTCAATGTTCAAAATTTCACTACTTCGAACAAGTGGACTCGGTGAAGTGGGGTTCGAAGTAGTGAAACTTCGAACATATTGACGGATTCCCATATATATATATATAAATATATATATATATATATATATATATATATATATATATATATATATAAAAATAGACGGGGGGGGGTAAGCTCTACTTTTCTCCATTTCCTTCTTCCAAACAAGTCCCAGGTATAGTTAATTGGGGGGGGGGGGATTAGTCATACAGTTGCTTCATATCTACTAAATGTTTTCCATTTTTGTATATCACTCAAGAACTTAAGACTGTCCACATTCTTGCCTGTATCCATCACTTCTGTCAAACACTAATACACACAATTCCTTTGACAGTTTACATTAATTCTCAAGCCTATGTCACTAGAGTTATGAGTAATGACAGGCATGCTGTGTCATTTAACAAAATCTTATCTCATCGACATAGTAAATGCTGATCAAACTTATGCAGTATATGTTTGATATCTGATGCAGTATTTACCAAGGTAGAACACATTCCCACTGCATATAAAAATAAACTGTTGCTTTAAGTTCAGTGCTCTACTATGACCCGATATGGTCCTTTTAATCTAACAATTGTTTTCCATCTTCTTATTACTATCAAAAAGATTATGTGTGACTTCTCTTTGATGAAAAAATACTTTGGGGCTGATACATGATTATAAAGCAGAACATAAGCTAACATACTGCAAGCATTTTGTGAAGGAAAGGAAGAGCTGACAGTTACATTGAATTAAAATCTGCTTGAGTTCTGCATTTTTGATGCATGAAAATTGTTCATCCTACCCACCATCTGTAATGCTGTTTCGAAATAATGCATATTCTTACATACCTGGCACCTTTAAATGTTTTAATTGAAAACACACTGGCTGCTGCTTGTCTTCTGCCTTCTAAGTGTTGTGTGAAGATGGTGTATTTTGTTAATTCGAGGACCTCAGATGACGGCCTGGATGAAGCTGTAGGGACTCTCTGCAAATGTCTCCCAGAACCAGCAGACTGAAGGTGAGGAGGTTTAGGAGGTACTATCAAAGCAAATTACACATTGGTTAACAACCTCAGCGTTTTGTTTCAGTGCATATATTCTGAGCTGCTTTTCTCCTAGGAAGTACTCCTTGATTCAGAAGGGCCGCAGAAAACATCAGAAACACAAATCCCATATTTAATAGTCTAAACTTAAAATATGTACTGTGAATTACAGCAAATTTGAAACCATTTCTCACTAACATGTTTTGAACATGCAGATCTCGGTTAGTCTAACCAATCTTAGAGCGAAACATACATAATTTAGCAACCGCCACTTGCCTATGACTTAGAGTTACATTATTTGAGAATTCAGTTACCACTTCCTTGTTGCTAAACAGGATGCAACAAAAGGACACAGGTTCTGCAGTGTAATGATGGCAATACAATATTAGATGAAAAACGGTACAGCAGAATGCTGAATGGATATGTAAGAGATGCTTAGTTTACTAAAATATATGCTTTACTGTAAAAGGGCATAGTTTGGTAAGTAACTGTTGAAAAGCTTCTAACACAACATGGCATATTACAGTAGTGAAAATTGTTAAAGGCTCATAAAGGTTTCTTTTATTTCCTGTGGTAAACTCTTTCCCACAGCTTCCTGCCTCTTTTACATTTTTGAAATCTGTCACATATTGTCATAATAAAAATGTAGCTTGTTAGGAAAAATACGCACCAGATATATAAAACATATGTATATGTTGCAATGGTCTATCAAAATAATTGTCATAACAGATACATGATAATACTTTAAAAGTGAAAAGCATAGTGGCTTTAAAGATGAGAAGTAGAGAAACAAGTCTGATTATGTGACATCTATCATCACTGCACAGGGCGTTACTTTCTTTCATGGATAATACGTAAGCAGTAACCCATGGCAACCATTACATATTTTATAACTCTGTAAAAGGCTGCACTACTGTATTACTACAATTAGCTTACAATATTTAAAGCCCTTTAAGTGTATTTATTGTTTTTATACAGTCAGTGCTTACCACATCAAAAGAAAAATTCATTGCTGTGTTTCTAAAAATATTATTCACTCTAGGCCTCTACAATTACTGGATATTCACAGGTTATTAAATTAAATGACAAAATCAGATTTTACTAAAGTACTATGCGCACACTACCCTTGAAAATGACAACATCCATAGGGTTCTGATGGTATTTCACTGTTCCAAAGTAGTCCGTATCAATTTCTAACAAAAAGTACATGATTAAGTTTTTGTAAGTTATTGATATAGGTGCCAAGCTGTCCATAAATATTTTTAAAGGGAGGTACATCATACAGAGCCAAAGATGCTGATTAGTTAGTTGAGCAGGAGGTAAGAGCAACTGTAGGCAAATTAAAAAACATGTTAAATAATAAACAATGCAAATACCTTGTTATGTATTTATTCATTCCTATTGTTTACCCAACTGGGCAAGAGGACCCTATTCAATGTAGTCTGAAGAAGAAAAGAATCAAAAGTACTGGCATAAAAACATCAACATACAAACCTATGCATGAGAATTAACACAGACGAGCTATTATACAATGAATTTGAAAAGCACAAATATATAGGTAGAAATGATGTGACAAAAGGTAATATGATATCATCATCAACTCTTTTTCTACTTTTCTACATGGGGAAGGGATGTCACGTCAATGTCGCCACTTCTCAAAATTCAGTGCCAGTCTCCTATCTTCTTCCTCTGTCATAGCTAATTGTTACAGATCATCTCTCATGTAATCCATCCATTTCTTGGCTGGACATCTCCCTGTCCGTCTTGCCTTCTTTCTGTCTGTTCTTCATATAACTGTATTTTGCTTTCCTGCACATGTAACAGCCACGGAAATATGTTCTCCTTGACCTTCTCTGCAATAAGGGCTACTATGGCTTCCACTTTGCTTTTCTCACTTCTTAATCTGACACCTGTCTCAGGCTCTTCTTCTCCACTATCTCAAGCTTCCTCAATTGCTCTGTCTTCACTCTCCAGGTATCTGTGACATATAGAAGCATTGGTCACACCAATGTTTTTGTACACCTTCCTTCTCAGATTCTTTGTCGTTCCTCTGTCACACACTATGCCTGACATGCTGTGCCAGTTGACTGCAGCACCTCTGATTCTAGCCTTCACCTCCTCAGTCATGCAGTCTTTCTTCTTAACCACCTTTCCCAGATCCTTGAAGCTGTTACATTTTACTACTTAACCTTCTCTTTCAATTTTCAGCTTCTCCTGATTTCTCCCATTTACTGTTATCATGACAGCCTTGTCAGAATTTAGTTTTTTCCCATGTGACTTCAGCTTTGTATTCTAGTCTCTTATCATTTGTTGAAGCTTCTGTTCAAAGCCTTTTTGTAGTTTGACATTGTCTGAATACAGCAGCTCTGTCCTGTTTGCTAATGTAGTCCATCACTAAGAATCAACAGTGGTGTTTTCAGAGCTAAATCGTTATGCACCTCAATCCTGATGAGAACAACTCTGTGAACCTAAAAACTGTTTGCACTTGTATCATTAGGCCCTTACACAATGCCTGCACTAATTCAATCAATGTTTCCAGAACTTTGAATCATCATAGGACTACTCAAATCAGCTTTCTTGAAACCTTGTCATAATAGGCTTTCAGCAAGTCTAGGAATGCTTAGTTGGGCTTCATTTTCACTGTTTCACTGTAAACATTGCACCAGTTACATTCTGATCTGAATGTGAACTGTTTCCCATCTTACATTCTATTGCTCTGCATATCTGTTTTTCCATCTCCCTCTCCAGCACTCTCATAGTGTGTGATAGGAGCTGGATACCTCTGCACTGCCCAAACATGTGAAATGTTCCCTTTGTTCCTGTGTACAGGCACTAGAATGTTTGTTCTCTATTCTTCTGGGATAAGCCTTTCTCTCCATACAGTGATGAGTACTCTCAGAAGCCATTTGCCACTAACTAACCCAACATCTCAATCATATCTACTGTGGCTTCAAAGCCTGCTGGTTTCAAAGACTTTATGTTCTTTAGTGCTGCACCTCCTCCTTCATTGTGTGCTGTGCATGGGACAGTACAACATTTGTGGGATCTTTTTCATCTGAAAACTGTTGGAAGTACTACTTCCATCTGCATCTGATGTCCTCTAGACTTGTGAATAGATTGTTGCTGGCAACCCTTAAATTGGGTCTGATGACTATCTTCTTTATCTTTCTTGCTTTGCCTTGCAAACTGATAGAATCAATTTCTGCCATCTGCTAAGTTACTTCTCAGAAATTGCCAGAATTTCTCAAACACCTTGTCCTTTGCAACTGTGACTGCTGTCTTACGCTCTTTCTTAGTTAAATGGTAAATGATTGTTCTTGGGTAATACAATATATTTACAATTATTTACATATAAAGGGAAGATGGTATAATTTTTTTTTGAAAACGGTATTTCAAAATATTACAAACTTTCATGAAGTGCTATTTGGTGCAATGTAGGATTAGTGAATATTAATGAATAAACATTAACTGCCTCTTGGGAAAGAATACATAGACAGTTTCAACATTTTAACATACCCTCAAAAGCTGGCCCAGTATTTGCTGGAGAAACTGAGGGATTTTGTTGGATATTGTAGTACTCTGCTAAGGAAATACTAAAATTATGATGGGAATCTGGTAGCAAAAAGGTTCACAGAGGTCATGCATTTATATATGCATTGTGGTGCATTTAATGCACTTTCCCAACCTTTTGCTTGATGCATATATCATACTGTCCTTACTAGACTTCTGATTAAATCTCAGCTTTATCAACATATACTGTAGCCTGTGTATTCTATTTCAAAAATGTGGACTTGCAAACAAATAAACCATCTCAATTTTCTTTAGGCAGAATATACTCAAATAAATCAGCTTGCTTTGCATTACTCACCATATACTATTATCTATGTATGCATCTGACACAGTGCTCTATTCTTTCACTATGTTAAATTTAAAAATATTTAGATAGTGTTATTGAAAAATGAAAGAAGTATAACATAGCATAACTATTGAGACAATCCAACTTAAAACCAAAAACAAAGGCAACGAGCTGTAACATCCAAGCCAGTTTATTGTTAGTGCTTTCGTTCAAACAGTGGATGAACTTCTTCAGACAACATATACCCAAGATTCCATGCTTTATATACTGTGATCAATTAAACAAATAGTCAATTTAAACTAAACTGAATTTTAAAAAGACAGGAGTATCTTTTGTCATATATATGAAGTTAAATTGACTTAGAGTCTTGTATATATACTAAACAACAATAACTACTGTACAAAACGCTTGATTCTGCTTCATAGTTCAATTACTTATTCATGAATAAAACACATAAAACATATAAATATAAAAATACATAAATACATTATTTCATCAAACTGAAAGCCTAAACTAACTTTACCTTGCTAAGTCTTTCAATTTTAAAATGCACTTAATAGAGCAATATTCATTAAGCCCTGGTAGAATATATGCATATGTTTTAATCTGCCAAATTAACTCTCGCTCTTCCAGCTTTAATTCCCAGGGCCCTCCTCTAATGTTCTTACCTATTTGGTCTATGACTATGTATTGAAATCTGTGTAGGGGATATTCTAATATGTGTTTTGCCAATGCATTTGTATTAGTATTCTTACGTATATAGTACTGATGCTCGTAAATCCTTTGCTTGAGCATTCTTTCAGTTTTTCCTATATAATAGCTTTGACATTGTTGGCATAAGGCTGCATATATAACCCCCACAGATTCACAGTTGTACTTTCCTTTAATGGGATAGTTTTTATTCCTTATAGTAAAACTATTGCCTATCTTTAAGTGCTGGCATTGCTGACATCTACCACATCTTTTCAAGGACCAATTGGCTTTAGATGTTAGGCTGTTCCCTTCCAGCAAACTCTTAAGATTAAGACCCCTTCTAAATATAATGTGGGGTCTCTCTCCGAATTTTTTGTTAATACTGTTGTCCTCCAAAATTAATGACCAATTTTTATTCAGAATGTATTTTATATCATTGGCATTGGTAGAATTTTTCACATCACAGCCCAAAATTGCATTGATACTATTTCCTTCCATAGTAGAATCTTCTACCTGGTCTAAATAACCCTTCCATAAAATGAGTTTAAAATGGCCATTATTCCTTTTTGTGAAGACTTCTTCAAATAGCTGTCCGAAAAGTTGCCTAGGATAGCCTCTTCTCATAAACATATTTTTCAATGTGTTACACTCTACCAGGAAATCAACTTCTGTTGAAACCATCCTGGCGGCTCTCACCAGTTGCCCCTTTATGACCGCTCTTTTTCGGTGATAAGGATGACTACTATTGAAATGCAGGAAGGCATTCCAATATGTGGGTTTTTTATAAATTGTAGTCCTATATCTTTTATTTTTTTCTGTCCTTACTCTGGCTAATTATTTAAAAGTTCCAAATTTCTTTAGCTCAAATGAAATGAATCTGAGTACAAATACTGCACAAGAAACTTGTCAAATGTCTTTAGTATCTAATCTGAAATGGTTTGACCAAAAGTTACTAAAATGTTGGAAATTGCAACTTGAAATCTCTTATTTTCAAGAGTATATTCATAATAAAATAGTGCGTAAAGGACTGCGCCAATGGCGTTATCCAGTCGGACTTATTATAAGTCTGCCTTCCATCATGAACTAATTTGCCTTTTTGACAAGCAAGGCTTCGATTTTTTGGAGGCACTCATTAAACAGTACATTTCACAAAATGACATACTACAAACTGAATTGGATGTCCTGGAACATCAAATCACCACAGATGTGGACTTCCAAAGGTATAAATATGACTATGCCCACATTTTTTCGAGCATCAATTATGCAATTACCAGGGCGGCTGAAATAAAAAAGAAGAAAATTAAAAGAGATATCAACGATTATACTAATGGGACTGCTTACCCAGCCCCATTAGATCCACCTAACTAACTTTAAAAACAATAGCATCATTGCTGAGGTTACCGTCAATTCGCAATGACCGCAGCAAGATGTATCCCTTCAGAGTAATGATGACAGCATAACACAGACGTCTCCCCCAAGACGTAGTGAACAGATCAGAGACAACCAACAGAGGGAGAATACAGAGCCTCTGAGGGGGCGAGTCTTCCACTAATCAGGATTTTTGGGCAGGCAGAAACAAACAGCAGAACCAATGATGTTATGGGAGGAACGTAGGGCAGCAACAGAGGAAAAAGACTGCAGGAAGAGGTAAATAACTCACTTCATGTTAAACCAGAAGTTATTACCAACTCAACTGGCGATTTTAATGTTTATAATCTCTCCTCTGTGAAAATTAAACGATACATAGTTGATGCTCTCTCTAAAGGGTGAACCTTTATATCAGAAAGAAGAGCAAATATGGGTAAAACTCTTATAGATTTAAAACTGTACATCCATACAATGAATTTGGCAGTTCTTTTGGGCAATAATTCACTCATGCAAAGTGACTTGCCGCTATCTAGTGTATTTAATCCTCCCATATACAAGACTCTCACTATAGTCTAACGAATATGTGAGATGGACATAAGAACTACCCTCGATAAAACACAACAAAGACATGGTAAAAGAAATATGTTTACTGAACAATTAGAGTTTCTGCACTTGTTAAAACTATGTAATGTCAGACTAATGAAGCCCAATAAAGGGAGCTGCCTCATATTTATGGACGAGGCGGATTATATGAACAGAATGTCTATTATTCTACAAACCAACAGCTATTCTAGGGTTAGCTTAAATGAAGTAAACTGTGTTTACAAAAAAGTTAAAGAAACTTTGTATGATTTGTTCTTAGGGAATAACATTAATATTGATATATACCATTATTTAAGTATGCCAGCACCATTAAAAAGAAGTTATGTACTCACCATAACGTTCCATGTTTGTAGTCCATCTCGCCCTTCATTCTTAAACATGAGTTTGGAGCTGATCCTCAGCTCCATCTTGGCCTATTACAAAGCTCAAAGACTTCTAGCTGGCTCATGGCTAGGTAGGTATCCCATGGTGCACCAGTACAATTCCCAGATTTTGTTTGCTGCTAAACTATAGAAGGACAGAACTAAAGCTATCCAGAAAGAACAACAATAATGAAAGGTCTCCACCTGTTATGGAAAAATTATCCTGTCTCCAGATCCTTCCAGGATGGGGGTAGGAGGGTGGGTTCGTAAGAATGAAGAGCGAGATTGGCTACAAACATGGAACGTTATGGTGAGTATATAACTTCTTTATGTTCTGTAGTCCTATTTCACCTTCATTCTTACATATGGGACAGTGTCCCTAGCACCTTATTCTTGGGTGGCTCACAGAAAGATACTCCTGAGTACAGTGGGGTCAAAGGAGGCTCTACCCCTAGAGGTCAGGTCCAATTTGTAATGAGTAATAAAAGTGTGAGGGGTAGCCCAGGCTGCAGCTGCACAAATATTATCAATTGGAACCCTGGCTTGGAAGGCTGCATATGTAGACTTGGGTCGTGTAGAATGAGCCTTAATCTTGAACGGCAAAGGCTTTCCATTGGAGGAATAAATGAAAGAGATACAACTCGAAATCCAATTCAAAACAGTCACTTTGGAGACCAGGAGACCTAATCTGGAGTCAGAGAAGGATACAATCAATTAGAATGACTTCCTGAATTCCTTAGTCCTGTGTAGATAAAACCGTAAATGCCTGTGAACATCCAACTGATGAAATCTGTATTCTGCTGCACTGGAATGATTACAGAAGAACACCGGCAGCTCTATAGTTTTGTTCATGTTATTATGAGAGCACACTTTAGGGATAAAAGATGGATTTGTGCGAAGAGATACTCTATCTTTGTGGAAAATCAGATAAGGGGGCTTGATAGACGGTGCTTGCAATTCTGATACTCGTCTAACGGATGTGACGGCTACTAGAAACAAGGTCTTCCAAGACAGAAACTTCAACGGGCACGAATGAGCAGGTTCAAAGGGGGGAGGCATAATGTTCGACATGACAAAGTTTAGATCCCAGGAAGCTACCGGTTCCTGAAAGGGAGGTCTCAGCAAAGCAGTACCTTTAAGGAAGGTTTTACACAATCTGTGTGTCATCAGGTTAGACTCATGTAGACCCAAATGAAAATTTGATATTGCTGCCAGTTGAACCCTAATTGTGGCAGCAGCAGATCCCTGGTGAAAAAGTTCAGACAAAATTCTAAAACCACTGGAATGGATGGGGTGTAAGGGTCAACATTCCTTTCTTCAGCCCAGATAGAAAACCTTCTTCATTTGCTAGTGTATAACTTTCTAGTGGAGGGTTTATGAGAAGATGTGAGAATGTGGGTCACAGCGGGTGAAAAATCATGAAGCCTGATTAGGGATGGAACTGAAGCAACCATGCTGTCAAGTTGAGAGAGTGGAGGCTGGGGTGAAGACAGCCTGACATGTGTGTCAAGATATCTGGCACTGGGTCCAGAGTCCATGGATCGTCTAGAAGATGAGGCCTGAGAAAGGGGAATCAAATTTGACAAGGCCAGTAAGGAGTGATGAGAATCAATTTGCTTCCCAACAGTTTTGCTTTCTGAATCACCTTGAATATGAGAGGAAAGGGGGGGGAGCATAAAGGAGACCCAGGGGCCAATTGTGAACAAATGCGTCTCTCGGTGACTCCCCCGGAGGGGGGAATAAGGGAAAAGTAGCTGCTGCATTGGGAGTTGATTGGACTGGCGAAAAGATTGCGGCAAGGCTTTCCCCATTTGCGGAAGATCTGTTCCGCTATTTCCTGCTTCAGAGACCACTCGTGAGGCATCAAGATTGCTAGTTTGTCGGCTATCATGTTGGTTGTCTCTGAGATGTGCATTGCCACTAGAAAGTGCTGGGAAGATATAGCCCATTTCCAAACCTGAAAAGCTTCCTGACAAAAAGGGTAAGATCTGGTTCCACCTTGTTTGTTATGATACCATACAACCAACATGTCTAACTGGATTGCTATCATCCCAAGAGGAAGAAAGTCGTGAAGTACTTGCAACGCCAAAAGCACCACCCTCATCTCTAGGACAGTAACATGCAGGTGAGCCTCGTGATCTTGCCATGTGCCTTGGACAGTCCTGCCTAGATAATGCCCCCCCCTATCTGTGAGGCATCCATGGTCACAGTAGCAATGGGTTGGCGAGGAAGGAATGGAGTGCCTGTCGTTAGTTGGTTGGGTTGAATCCACCAATAGAGGTCCTTTTTGCAAGACTCTGTTAATATGATGTGGTGGGATAGAGGCAGTTGTTGAAATGACCACTGGGACGATAGAAGCCATTGAAGAATTTGCATATGCAATCTGGCAAGATGGACTAGCATTATGGTGGAGGCCATGGTCCCTAAGAGTTTCAGCACTGTCTTTACCTTGACTTTTTGAAGGGGAAGTAGACGAAGAACTTGTATGAGGTTCTGTGCTCTTTCTACAGGAAGATGAGCTAACATGGTGACTGTGTCTATTTCTGCACCTATAAAAGTCACAAATTGAGAGGGTGATAAGGCAGACTTTTCCCAATTTAAAGTAATCCCCAACTGGGCACAAAGTTGCACAGTAGAATCTCTGGTTTGAAGGAGTAGATGCCTGGTGGGGGCGGTCAGCAGCCAGTCGTCCAGGTACGGAAACACTTGGAATCCTAGAAGTCTCAGGTGAGCTGTCACTACTGCCATACATTTGGTGAACACCCTGGGGGCTGTGGTGAGAGCAAAGGGCAGAGCATGAAAGTGGTAGTGACTGGCTCCTAGCCAGAAGTGTAAGTGGCTCCTCGACGCTCTGTCCATTTGTATATGGTAGTATGCATCTTGGAGGTCTATTGAGTACATCTAAGTGTCTTTCCCTAACAGAGGGAGTACAGACTGCAGTGTCACCATCTGGAACTTGTTCTTCTTTATGGATTCATTTAGTTTTCTCAGGTCCAAGATGGGCCTCCAGTCCCCTGTATATTTTAGCACTAAAAAGAATATGGAATAAGTTCCGAATCCTAACTGGTCTGCAGGGACGGTTTGGATGACTCCGTTTGTGAGCAACTTGTTCACTTCTACACTTGCTTGATCCCTGTGATTGGGTGGAACATCCGGGATCCTCTTGGGAACGTGAGGTGGAAGTGAAAAGGGTATGGAATAACCTCTGGTAATAATTCTTTGTACCCATTTGTCTTGGGTGATGTTTGGCCAGGCTTCTGGATACAAAGTGACCCCTGACTGGCTCCAGAGATGCACAGCTGGGCCCCACATCAGGAGCACTGATAAGGACGGCCTCAAAATGAATCTCGGCCTCCCTGCTTTTGTGGTCCGCCCCTGCCTCTAGGGCGATGTCTGCCATTCACTCCTCCTCCTCTGCCTCCGAAAGTGGAGTCACCTTGTGCATCCAAGAAAACTCTCTGGGACATCTTGAACCCCATCTTACCACCTCTCTAACCCTTGGGGTATGTCTAGAGGGGACGGTAAAACATACTCCCATGGCAGATAGCGTTTTCCTTTCTTGCTCGCACCTGATGAGTGTGTCTTTTACCTTAGGTCCAAACAAGGAAGAACCGTCAAAGGGGGCGCTGGTAAAGGTAGACTTGAACGGCTCCACAAAATTACACAAGAGCATCCAGGAGTGCCTCCTAAGGGAAACTCCTGAACCGGCTGCCCTGCTTGCTCCATCGGCTGCATAAGAAATCAGCCTCATGGAGGAGTTAACAATGGAATTCAAGGTGGACATCTGAGCAGACACCTTATCAGGGACTCCTTCAGTAGGTGTACCATGTAGAGTCTCTCCCAACTCCTTAAGGAGATCTCTCTGAAGCCTTGTAAAATGTGTTAGGTAGTTCAGTGATCTGAGTGTGAATGCCACTGATGAAAAGATATGTTTCCCGTATCTATCCATCATTCAACACTCCTTATTCGGCAGATGGACAGATGAAGAAGTCTCCGCTAGTTCCTTATTAGTGGCCGCCACCACCACCATGGCATCTACAGGCACACCCTTGGATAAAAATTCCTTCTCTTTGAGAGCAGACAAAAATTTATTGGGTCTCCTGGGAACTGGCTCCATGGCATCAGGAGTCTTCCACACCTTCCGACTAACAAGGTCTAAAAGTTCATCGAAAGGTGGAGACACCCAGGAGGCTGAAGGTTGAGACCCATAAGCCTTCAGGTACACTGTAACAGGTAACAGTGGGCCAGCCACACTTCTGCTTAAGGATCTCCAAGATGTCTACAATGGAGACATCATCAGAGGATGACTTGAGGGACCCTTATGACTCCTGCAGGTTGGTGTCGGAGGTAATAGACTCATCCTGGGAGTCTACATGCTTCCTCTTCCATGTCCTCTTCTGAGGGGGCACCTCAGAAGGATATACCGGGAAGGTCTCGGATGAGTGGAGCCACCAACTGTGGGCTCCTGAAGGTGCAGGTCTCTGCTGTCGAGAGAGGGAGTAGGTGCTGAGATGGAGGTCAGAGCCTCTAGGGGTAAGGATGTCAGTAACCCTGGGTGGAGCTGATGAGTGGGACAGCACACTCCACATCATCTCAAAGGCAGACTTCTCTGGCTCCAAAGATCTCCTCGACACCAAGGAGACAGAGGAAGTCATCGGCTCCAGAGTCATCAGCTCCGAGATGGATGTAGGATCCAAGCTCACCCTAGCCAACGCACCAAGAGGTAGACTAGGAACCGAAGAGGTCCAGGTCCAAGTGTCCCTGTGGGGCAGACTGGGGAACTTTGGCTCCTAGACACCACAGAAGGCACCAAAGGTGTCGGAGCAGAACTCAGCTCTGAGACAGCCTCAGGGGGAGCTGGAGCCAAGAGTTACACAACCAGCGGTACCGAACACTCCGGCTCTGAAAACCTGGCATGGCTCAGAGGACCACAACAGGGGGAATGGACTCAGGTGGCTCCAAGACCAACTGGGTCGGAGCCAACAGCATTTTTGGCAAGGCAGATGACTTCAGGAGTCTTAGCACTACTATCTTCACATCTTCTTCTGATAGGCTCCTGGAAGATCTGCATGTGGGAGATCTGAACCTCTGTAAGACAGGGGACCTTAAAGTTGGGGAGACCAGCAAAGGATCTGTGGACTGGCTCTGATGTTTGCTATCAGTAGTCGGCTCCAAAATGCATGGGGCCGAAACTGAAGTCACAGTATCAACAACCTCGATCAGCTCCAAGATCAGTGGAGCCAAGGAGGTAAAAGTCTTGTCCTGTTTAGATGATGCTTGGGAATGCCTCTTGGTAGATTTAGTCTTGCCTTTTTTGGATGAATGGGATGTCGAGGAAGAAGACAAACTGGCCAAGTCTTCTTCGAAAGAAGGCTTGAGAAGACCTTTCAAAATTAGCTTGTTCTTCCGCTCCTGTAGAACTCTGGAGCTGAAGGAATGGCAAAACAAACAGGTTTTGTGCAGATGGATGGCTCTGAGGCAATACACACAATAACTATGGCCATCCGTAATTGACATTTTCTGGGAGCATTTTACACATTTCTTAAACCCGAGGGTTTATGGTCTTTTGCCTCTTTAAACATGCAAACCAGAGAAGCAGAAAAAACACAACACAAACACAACGAGGACTAGGTCCTCTAACTTAAATGGGCCTAGCCCTTACCACACTAACACTCACACGCCACAAGGACTAGGTCCTCTAACTTAAATGGACCTAGGTAGAGAGAAAGACTAGAAGGTCAGAAACTACTAACTAGACAGCACACACACACACACACACACACACACACACACACACACACACACACTAATACGGACTATGAAAAAGACCAAACTGTCTCAGTGAAACTACGGTCAAACACTAAGTCATATAACAAGAAGGGTCAAAAATATGAAAAGACCCTTTACGCCAACTGAATAACTAGATATCCAGATAAATATCTAAGAAGGAAAGTCTAAATACTAACTCTCTAATACTAATCAACACTGCACATGAAAAAACAAGGTAAATTGAGCACAAACACACACCTTAATTGCAAACACTAAATATTTAAGTAATAACTATTTAAATTCCAAACTCTCTGCAATAAAAAGCACTGAAAATATCAAATAAGTGCAAATGCGCATGATAAAAAGAAAAAGACTGGCACACAGGATACCAATGAGAACAACAAGGCCAAAGGCCATCCAGTTCTCAACAATAAAGAATCTAAAGTAAAAAAAAAAAAACTTCAGCAAGTTTAAAACTACTCAAAATACTATTAAACACTATCAAAAGCTATATGAATTGTAATGTTAAGCTGTAATATTGTAAAAACAAAAAAAAGTGTTAAAGTTAGCCACGGCCAAGAAGAAGCACATCTGAACTTGTAGAGGCAGCAAACGAGATCTGGGGATTGTACTGCTGCACCAGGGGGTACCTAACTAGCCAAGAGACAACTAGAAGACTTTGAGCTTTGTAATAGGCCGAACCCATGTGTAAGAATGAAGGCGAGATAGGACTACAGAACATCACCTGCTCTGTTTGGGTCTCCTAAAATCCACAAGAATCTCATAAATCCATCTTTTAGACTAATAGTGGATGGAAGGAGATCCATCACACATGCATGTGCTAAACTGGTTGTGTACTGGTAATTGTTGTTTGACTAATTTTATATAATTGCTGGCTGACTTCAGACTTGTGCACTGTTATTTTTGCTTCACTGTATAGTTTTTCATATCTCTGCTGAAGGTGTTTTTCCCCCCTCCCCTATTTCTCTGTGTCTTAAGTTGGTATAACTGGTTTTACATCCTGTGTGTTATCTGACCATCTCAAGGATTACTTGCATAAAGTTAGACCCTCTTAGTAAAAAAGTCTGCATATCATTGCTGGAGCCTTCCTGTGTCCTGAAAGAGTGCTCTTCAAACTATCTGGAGATATACAGAGCTGAGTATATTTTTCTGGCACTTCAGAGTTGTGTACTGGTAATTGTTGTTTGACTAATTTTATATCATTGCTGGCTGACTTCAGAGTTGTGCACTGTTATTTTTGCTTCACTGTATAGTTTTTCAGATCTCTGCTGAAGGTGTTTTTCCCCCCCTCCTCCTATTTCTTTGTGACTTAAGTTGGTATAACTGGTTTTACATCCTGTCTGTTATCTGACCATCTCAAGGATTACTTGCATAAAGTTAGACCATCTTAGTAAAAAAAGTCTGCATATCATTGCTGTAGCCTTCCTGTGTCCTGTAAGAGTGCATTTTTAAACTGTTTGGTCTAACATTGCTATATACTCAAGTGTGCTAGCTTGCGTTGCATTTGAATTGTTGTTCTGACTGCTGTTTTAGCTACTTTTCTGTATACATATATATATATATATATATATATATATATATATATATATATATATATATATATGAATACCTTTTTTGTAACTAGGGTAGTCCAGATTCAGATTTGCTGTATCCAGGACTGTATGTAAGCTTCTGAGCCCCCCCAAGCTTTCTGTGTTGCAGGGAAGCCTTTTAGCTTATCAGTGGGAGTGGTAAGCACTAGGTAACCTATCTACCACATAAGGAGTGGTTCTGGCCCAGAAATTGTAGTTAATGGCCGTTTGGGCAGTTTTTCCATCTCTCTCAACTTTCTGATTTAAAAGCCCACATTTGCACTTGTTTCCCCCCTTTCCTGTAACTAGTTTAGTCCAGATACAGATTCTTACTTTTAGCACTTGAATTTGCTTATTCGTGATCAGCACTTGTTCAGAACTTGTAAGCACTAAATAATCTACTAAATACTACAGCACTCAACCTTCCTCAATACCTACAGGAAAACAGTTTTGGTACTTACTTTCCTCACTTGCTTAGAGAAAAACAGCTCTTGAACTCACTTTCCTCACTTATCTAGAGGAAAATAGTTTTTTTTATTCAGGCATGTCCAAGGGTCAGCTCCCAGTGTTCTCTTCTGTCTATCTGATGAATCTGGGCATCTTGGGGCAATGTAGAAATTGCCTCATGTACACAGACAACCCTCTCCTCCTACCACCCAACACTACAACCTGTGAAAAATGCAGTTATCTAGACTAACTGGAGGTAAAGCTCTCTCCAATCAAGACTGAACTTGACAGTCAAGAGGAGAAGGTAAACACTTCTACCACACCACAATCATCACATAGTCTCACTAAATCTACACCAGCAAAATCCACACATAGAAACACAAAAACATTTGCGGAGGCTCTCAATAATAATCTGCTCAAGTAACAGAGATCTTCAAAGCAGAAATGCAAGCAACCTCCACCCCCCCCAACACAACCCAAATGACACATAGCCCACAGACTCAGTGTGCCACTCAACCCCAGCCAATAAGGCAAAACAACGTACCCAACTCACTAGTCAAAGGCGACTCTATAGTCAGGCACACTGATGTCCCACTCACCAGGCTAAACAAGGGGAAGGTTACTGTCAGCTGCCTGTCGGGTGCCAGGATCCGCCACATAAACCACGCACTCAGGTCACTCCACAAGTACAAATATGACTCTGTCATTGTCCATGTTGGTGAGAACGACCTGAGATCCCTGGACTACATGAAAAGAGACATGAAAGAGCTCTCCGATCTTGTAGCCCAGGCAGGTATGACCCTAGCCCTGAGTAGCATTCTGCCATCTCCCAGAATGATGTCACAGTACAAGGACAAAATGATCGACTTCGACATGGAAGAGCTCTCCGATCTTGTAGCCCAGGCAGGTAGACCCTAGCCCTGAGTAGCATTCTGCAATCTTCCAGAATGATGCCACAGTACAAGGATAAAATGATCGACTTCAACAATTGCCTAAGCTTCTGGTGCCATTCTAAAGGGATCCAGTATCTGTCTGCCTGGGATGACAGGGTCGACAGACCATGATGCTTTGCCACAGATGGCCTGCACCTGTCGCCCCTGGGATTCTGGATACTGGCTAAGGTTCTTGCCACCCCTATAGTGCCTTTTTTAGGCAAGGTTCAAATGACAAATTCACCACCATAACAGGAACAGGCATGCAAAAACTGAAGGTGATGCTACTCAATGCTAGAAGTCTAAATCACAAAATGCACTCACTCGAGGCACTCCTTAAAATGGAGAACATCGATATCTGTGTAGTGACTGAGACCTGGTTCAAGGTTCCAGAGAGCACCCCTGCACTACCAGGCTATAACTCATACCACACTTTTTGGCCATGTAACATGAACCAGAACACCAAAGGTGGAGGTGTGTCCATATTTATTAAGGATATCTACACCTCCAGGCTAGTTGCTCAGCATAATGCAGCCAAGGTTATTCAAGTGCAACTAACTCTGGGCAAAACTGCAATCCAAATTCTAGCTTTCTACAGATCACCTACCATGCCCCAGGATTCCCACTCCTCTTTTCTTGATGTACTGGAAAATATTAGGGTTCAACCAAACACCCTAATAATGGGTGATTTCAACTACCCCACCATTAACTGGGAAAACTACTCATGTACCAACTCCTTCGCTCAATGTTTTCTGGAATTCATAAACTCCAATGCCCTGGATCAACTTATCCACACCCCCACCAGGGGCAACAATATCCTAGATCTATAGTCATTACCAATATGAGTGACCGGTGTTCCACACCTAAAGTCAACGCCTCATTGGTCCGATCCGACCATAAGCTAATTACCCTAGATATCCACATCCTGCCTCCACCCCCCATTAAGGAAACCATGGTAAAAAATTTCTCCAAAGCCAACTTAATGATTCTTAAGACAGAAGCGGTGAACTTCATGACACCCATGCAGGTGGACAATACAGTTACGACTACTGAATCCTACACAACTGCACTTTATAAGCACTTACATGAGTGCATGGATCGTGCTATCCCAAACAGAACCAAGATGCTATCCTCCAAAAAAAGGAAGCCAATCTGGTGGTCCCCTGCCATAAACAAACTGTACAACAGAAGGAAGAAACTCTTGCAAAAGAGAGTAAAATCCCACGAGTGGAGGAGCTCCCTGGTCAGCCTCAGTAAGAAGCTGTGATCCCTGATAAAATCCTCCAAAGCTAGTTACGAAAACAAAATTGCCACTGATTCTAAGGACAACCACAAAGCATTCTATAGCTATGTCAAGAATCTCAATGGCAACACTCAGATCTGCTCTGAGTTACAGCACAATGGCACTAAATATACAGACCCAACTGATATTGCCAACATCCTGGCAGACAGGTTCAGTGCTAACTTTACCCCCCTCTCACCCCCTAAAGAGCCAATCTCTATACTGGAAGAATGCAAAATTCCTGTAATCACAGCTGCACAGGTAAAAATCACACTCTCCAAAGCCAAGAACACAGCATTCATGGGACCAGACAACATCCCAGGCTGCATTCCACATGAACTACAGAACGAACTGGCACCCCACCTAAGTACCATGTTCAATCATAGCCTCACTTCAGGCTTTGTGCCTGCTGAATGGCGCACAGCAACGGTAATCCCACTTCTCAAGGGGGGAGCCACCACGGACCCCAGGAACTACCGCCCCATTAGTCTGATGAGCCTGGTCTGCAAGGCCATGGAATGTATCATCATGGAACTTATAAACAAAGACATTGGTAATCTCCAAACTCTGGACCCCAACCAGTTCGGGTTTGTAAAAGGCAGATCATGTCTCCTAAACCTGATAGACTTCTTTGAAGCAGTCACCAAAGCCATAGACAAAGGTAAGGTGGTTCACACAGCCTATCTAGATCTTGCCAAGGCTTTTGACACCATCCCCCACTCTGGAATTATAGATAAACTCACTAAACTAGGTATAAATCCCTATGTCACAAGATGGGTTGCCAAATGGCTCACTGACAGAACCCACACTGTGAAAGTAGCAGACTCCAAATCCGACTTCAGACCAGTGACAAGTGGAGTACCACAGGGTTCAGTCCTGGGTCCTCTCCTGTTTGTTATCTACTTCTCTGAAGTACAGGCTAACACAGAAGGTCTTTGGCTAACGAAGTTCGCAGATGACTGCAAACTAGGAGCCATAATCGAAACGATGTGGACATCTTACAAAAGGGACTCACTGAGACAGATGCCTAATGTCAAAGCCATGGCCTCAAGCTCAATGCCAAAAAGTGCATTTTCATCCCCTTTGGTAAAAACTCTGTACCCATGAACATGGGCGGTAGTATACTTAACACTGAAAGTGTGATAAGAGACCTTGGGACACAGGTGGAGAGTAGTCTCTCCTTTGATAATCACATTGCCACAGTAGTCAGGAAATCCTTCTACGTGGCACACCTCATCATAAAAGGTTTCTCATCCAGAAAAAAAGAGGTAATTGTTCCCCTCTACTCATCACTCAATAGACCCATTATAGAGTACAACGCCCCTTTTGGTATGAACCTCACAAGACATCTACAACAACTGGAAAGGCTGCAGAAATACCTCACAAAGAGGATTACTGGCCTCAAACAGATGCCTACTCCGTCGCATATCGCCTACTCAGAGGTGATCTCTGCCTAACATACAAAGCTATGTCAAACCCAGAGCTGTTGGACATGCTCCACTTAAAGAAATCCCAATCCCTCCGAGTTACACGCTCTAGGGACCTAAACCTTGTCACCACAATAAACAGAACATGCCGGAGGGAGAGATTCCTGTCCCAGAGACTTCCCATACTCTGGAATAAACTACCTATCTATATCAAACAAAGCTCCTCATTAGCACTCTTCAAGAATAATCTTGATGATTGGATGGGAAATAGGAAATTCACCCCGGGGATCACCTCTGTGGCTCTGCTCGACAGTGGCAAAGGAAAATAATTTTCTTGGGTGGCAAAAGCCAGGGTACCTTTTTGGCTGGGCTTGTATAGGCCCCAGGGCCAATAGCCTAGTACCTACCTATGAACCTATGAACCTATGGTAGATAATAAACTGAAGCCCATTATTAATAACGAACCCCAGATTTGTATAGATTCCAGGAGTTTTTTTAGAAAATATAAAAAACAAACTAGAATTCAATGATGGATATAACTTTTTGACAGTTGATATCAAAGACCTGTACACTGTCATACCCCAGAAATTAGGCATTGAATGGGCTCTTTGAGTTCCTAACTTTAAACGGCACTGAACATACTGAAATTAATTTAATCAAAATTTTATTAGAGTTGGTTTTGGCTAATAATTTTATGTTATTTGACAACCAATTCTTTCTACAAAAAACGGATGTAGCTATGGGTTGCCCTTGTGGAGGTAGCTTCAAAAATTGTGTTATAGCATAATGGGAGAGACAACTCTTGTTCCATAATACCATCTTTAAAGAAAATGCCTTTTGGTGCACCAGATACCAGGGTGATATGTTTTCTATATGAAGGGGAACTATGGATACAATTTATTAATGCTATTACTGAATTAACTGAATATTTAAAGTTTACTTTTCAGTTTGACACAGAATCCATCAACTTTTTGGATGTGCAACTGTCTAAGGACAGAAACAACAAAAGATGTAGGACTACAATTTATAGAAAACCCACATATTTGAATGCCTTCCTGCATTTCAGTAGTAGTCAGCCTTATCACCAAAAAAGAGCGGTCATAAAGCGCCAACTGGTGAGAGCCACCAGGATGGTTTCATCAGAAGTTGATTTCCTGGTAGAGTGTAACACATTGAAAAATATCCACGAACCACAGAGATAGTTAATAATAAGAAGAAGAACCACTAGATGCCAGGAACTCCACTTCTTGAAGTCAGTTTCACAAATACAGTTTATTCAGTGACAGGAACGTGATGCTAGAATAGCACAATGCTAATATAACCTTGTAGTGCCTCGACCAAACAGCCTTTACAGAGTAAACGTTCCTGTGATATTGTATAATATCAGCTGTTGTTCCAGCTCGTTGTTTCTATGATATTGTTTTTTGGATTATCTTCATTGGTGCTGACAATTTAATTCTGCATTCGCTGAATAAACTGTATTTGTGACATTGAAAAATATGTTTACAAGAAGAGACTATCCTAGGCAACTTTTTGAACATCTATCTGATGAAGTCTTCACAAAAAGCAATAATGGCCATTTTAAATCCATTTTATGGAAGGGTTATTTAGACAAAGTGGAAGATTCTAGCATGGAAGAAAATAGTATCAATGCAATTTTGGACTGTGATGTGAAAATTAGTTTTTTAACTACTTTGTCTACCAATGCCAATGATATAAAATACATTCTGAATAAAAATTGGTCATAAATTTTGGAGGACAACAGTATTAACAAAAAATTAGGAGAGAGAGAGAGAGACCCCGCATTATCTATAGAAGGGGTTTTAATCTTAAGAGTTTGCTGGAAGGGATCAGCCTAACATCTAAAACCAATTGGTCCATGAAAAGATGTGGTAGATGTCAGCAATGCCAGCACATAAAGATAGGCAATAGTTTTACTATAAGGAATAAAAACTATTCCATTAAAGGAAAGTACAACTGTGAATCTGCGGGGGTTATATATGCAGCCTTATGCCAACAATGTCAAAGCTATTATATAGGAAAAACTGAAAGAATGCTCAAGCAAAGGATTTACGAGCATCAGTACCATATAAGTAAGAAGACTAATACAAATGCATTGGCAAAACACATATTAGAATATCCCCTACACAGATTTCAATACATAGTCATAGACCAAATAGGTAAGAACATTAGAGGAGGGCCCTGGGAATTAAAGCTGGAAGAGCGAGACTTAATTTGGCAGACTAAAACATATGCACATATTCCACCAGGGCTTAATGAATATTGTTCTATTAAGTGCATTTTAAAATTGAAAGCCTTAGAAAGGTAAAGTTAGTTTAGGCTTTCAGTTTGATGAAATAATGTATTTATGTATTAAAAAGACAACCTGGTGGCCAGATTTGATGAAGGAGGGGTTATTGTTAGTGAGTGTTCAGAGAAAGGTAGCTTTAGTAAGGACATGGTCAAGTATTTGCTTCCCTCTTGTGGGAACCTGGATAATTTGTCTAGGTAGTTGATGTTAATGATATCTAAGAAATGCTGTGAATATTTATTTATAGTCATATAAGACTCCCAGTTGATGGACAGATACATTGTCTAGACAAAAGCAGCTTTAATAAAGATAAGGTCAAGTATTTGTTTCCCTGTTGTGGAAACCTGGATAATTTATCTAGGTAGTTGAGATTAATGAAATCTAAGAAATTATGTGCATATTTATTTATAGTCACATAAGCCTCCCAATTGATGGACAGATAAATGAAGTTGCCTAGAATTAGAGTATTTGGATTAACAAATATGGAATCAAGCTTGTCAAGTTATCTACTGTGGTATTCAGGTGACATGAAAGGGTCTATACCTGGTAATGATATTGTAATAGAGTTTATCAAATGTGGTCAAAATACCAAGGAGCTCAAATTTAGAAACTTGAACTTCTAGATTCTAGACACCCACATGTGCTCAAGCAGAGATCACTAAAAGACAACTTTTTGCGCAAAGTCCTTCATAGATTTTCTGCCAGCAGAAAGATGGAGGTTGAGCCCTGAAAGGGCTATGCTAGGAACAACAAAACATAAATGTGCACACACTGGCATAAAAAAAAAAATCACCAATAAATAAAGGGTATGGAGCAGCTACTGCAGCAGTGATCATTCAAACATCTACTGTTATGCTAAGTTCAATATACACAACTGTACTATGTTCAACATATTGATCACTGATGGAATAGCCTTAGCAATATGGGTAGATTACCATAATTAACTACATTTGGGAAGTGGAAGGAAAATATTTCACAAACCACTGGAAAATGTTTCTAGCCATACTTGATTTGGGCTCAAAGAAGGAATTAAGATTATAGTACTTTATAAAAGCATGTACACAGGACTGAGTAGCAGCTTCAAGAATAGTTCTAGAATCCAACCCTTTCCAAAATGCCACAGATGAAGCAAAGGTCCTGGAAGAGAGGGCCTTGATCCTGCCTAGAATCGATATGTTACAGTGAGTATAACAAAACATATTAGGCTTAGATAACCATTTGAAAATGGTCTATTTTCTGACACACGTTGTCTTTTCTTCTTTCTTTCACAAGAAGTAAACAATTGATCGAAAGATCTAAGAGATATAGGTCTGTCACGGCATTACCTGGCCTGTCTGTGGGCAATAAAGGTATGGAATATCCTTCATTCTCATTTTTATATTCAGTAAAGAAAATGGGGAGATGGATAGTTTGGCTTAAGGTAAACTCGGATACCACTTCAGGCATAAAAGAAGGATAGGTTCTCAAAGAAACCCTGTTACTATGGAAAATGAGGTAAGAGTTGACTTATCACAACAGCTTGCAAGTCACCCTTTTTGCAGAGGTCAGGACAATCAGTAAAACTGTGTCCCATGTTAAGAGCCTCAAGTCAGACTGATTAGCTGGTTCAAATGGAGCAAGTGTTAGCTAACCTAACATAAAAATTAAGATCTTAAGGAGGGGCCACCAGATTACTTGGCAGCCTCTTATGCAAAATCCCTTTCAAGAACATGACAAGAGGCTCCCTTGAAACAGGAGGATCTATGGGCAGCATGCTGAAGTGGCCAATAAATGAACCCTGACAGAGGAGAAAGGCAATAATAACACACAAATATTGCAAAACCAGAGAACAACTAGCTGTGAATGGGTGCTGGTTATATTGCTGGCACCATCTATAAAACCTTTCCCATTTGCTCATATATCTTCTCTCAATTAGTATCTGCTGCATGTCCTCATAAAAAATGAATTATGACCTTAACATCCAAGCAGTCAGTTGAAAATGATTGATATCGGAGTGTATCAAACACCCCTGTTCTTGTATCTTGTAGCTTTTTACTTGAATTAACTGTGTAGCTCTGAAGTACTCCTTCAAATCAGATAATACCAAACCACCTTGATCTGTTGGAAGGATCAGCTTTTTCCACTTGCTCTTGCCCTCTTCCCCTCCCAGATAAAATCTTTCAACTCATTATTCATTGCTATCCACAGCTTCTCCTCTGGTTGATAAAAATTTGCTTGACCTGTGTATAACACTAAATAGGCTAAACACATTTTCATTGCTTGCATCTTGCTATCCATATCCATAAAATAAAGCTTCCAGTTTCTCAATTTTTGTATTATCTTTTGTTTAGTGTCTTCTCACATATCCTTAGCTGCCATAACGATATCCTTTTTATTTAATCCAACTCTTAAATACTTCATCTTGTCATATCCCCATAAATATGCATATTGCTGAATCAATTTGTGTGTGGGTCATACCTCTCAAACTCTTAGAGCAAGAAATCTGTACAAAGCCATAAATAAAAGTGGGACAAAGGCCCAAAAACAGGGACAATTTTTAAATATTTGTATTACAAACTTAGAAAGTTGCTAGAGTAACAGTTGCATGAATTTTCCTGAAGGCTTTGAAGTCAGAAACTCAAATGTCTGTCATTATTTTCTAACTTCAGTCTTTAATTATTTGCCACTAATCTGCCAGAAAACCACAATTTTATGAAAAAAGGACCAACAATAGGAGACAAAAATGGCGACATTCAGAGAAAATCTGTATAGCTTAGCATTATGGTGTGAGTACATAGTTTACAGCTATTGCCTTTGTTTTATCTTCATTAATTTTGTATCCCAGAAAGACTTGAAACTCTGTCAGAATGGTGCACAACAATGAAATGTCCTTTTCTGGTTTTATCAGGTATAAAATATCATCTGCAAATAAAGCCAACTTTTCTTGACTACCACACCAATTATATCCCTGAATTTTTGAGTCCCTTAGTTTCTTTTTCACTGGTTCTAAATATAATGCAAATAAAAGGAAACAGGGCACTCCTGCCTGGTTCCTCTCCTCAAATAGAACTTATCAGAGAGTACCCCCCCAACTTTAAATTTTGACTCTGACCCTCATATATCCTTCTAATCAACTTTATAATTTTGTCAGAAAATGCAAATGCTTCCATTGCCCTACTCAAAAAATCCCAGCTTACTCTGTCAAATGCTTTTTCTACATCAAAACCCACCAACAACAGTGGTATTTTCTTATATTCTGCTTCCCTCTGGATCATCAATGTTCTAGTAATGTCAAATGTTTGCATCTCCTCCATGAAACTACATTGATTCATACATATTAGTTTTGGAAATCACTTTTGCCATTCTTTTAGCCATTATAGGCATAAACACTTTATAATCATGGTTTAGACTCAAAATGGACCTATATGAAGCTGGATCTGATGGGTCTTTACCCTCTTTAGGTATTACAGTCACCACTGCTTTTTTTTCAGGATGTTGGTGCTTCTCCTGTTTTTAAAATACTGTTAAAAAATGCCTTGCAGATCTTTATCACTTTCTTCCCTCCTAGCTTGCAAACTTCACAGGATTACCATCTATTCCTGGACACTTTCTGGTAGATTAGTTATACATCACAATTTTTATCGTATGCCCTCCTGTCCTGTTATTAATTGAGCCTTATCTGCCTCTAACTATGGTGTATTTAATTCTTCCAGAAGAACTTCCATTTGTACTTTTTCTTGATTTCCACATTTCTCTGCTTTGTACAAATTTTCAAAAAATTTCTGAACTATTTCTAATACCTCTACATGATCTCTAGTTATTTTCCCTGTCATAGGCTCCCTAAGCTTGGCAACTAACATTTCTACTTTCTGTTGCCTGTGCTGTTGTGATAAATAATTTTGTGCTCTGGAGTTATTATCAAAAAACAGTTGCTTAGC
Organism: Protopterus annectens; assembly: GCF_019279795.1. Classification (NCBI taxonomy): domain Eukaryota; kingdom Metazoa; phylum Chordata; order Ceratodontiformes; family Protopteridae; genus Protopterus; species Protopterus annectens. The sequence goes on from NC_056739.1 coordinate 1,594,153,238, forward strand.
AGCAATCTTTCTAAACTTTTGTACAAATTTTCATAAAATTATCGAAGTAGTCCCTTATTTTCTCTTTAGCACTCCACAAATGCATCTCTTCTTGTTCTGTGAGATTTCCCCTATTCTGCAATACCTTAACCTTTGTCAGTCCTTCTAAATAATTTTAGATACTTCTTAACCATATCTCTTTTTAATTTATTTCCACCCTATTTTTAAACTTTCACTTTAATTTTATCCCACTTCCTAGCTATGTTTTCAGAAGAAAATTTTATCTTCTCTTATAATAATTTCCAGTACCCATTCCTTTAATTCCTCTATTTTTAATAGATAGGTGGGGAAGCACCAGTGTCTCATTTTTATTTCAGTACCCTGCATTTTTATTTTAGTTATTATTAGCACAGGATCTGAAATAGCTATTGGATATGTAGCAAAACTTTCAATAAAATGCACATGTTCCTGTGTAATATAATTTCTGTTTAGCCTAGCCAAGGTTTGTACCTTGGAGAATAATATGCATATTCTCTCCAGACTCCTACTACCGAAGTCACATCTTCCATACAACATATTTTCAAAAAATCTACCCTCCTTTGTTATATTTTCCCTTCTAGCCCCCAGATACATCTTCACTTGCAAATAAAATTTTAGTCCACACCTATAAGTAATATTCCCTGCTGAAAGCTGATTTCTCCCAGAGTTTTCTTAAGCTCCATTGTAGCAGTTTTAGGTGGAATATAAATGCATGCCAGCATAATCCTCCTCCCTTGCCAGTAGCCCCTTAACTACCATTATTATCTTTTTCTTCCTCTTCTGTCACTATTGGAGCTCTTCTCACAATTAATATAAGCACTCCCCTTTTTCATTTGTCCCATGTATTCCACTCTAGTAACAATCCAATTACTTCCTGCAAGATTTTACAGCTGGAAGAGCTGTACAGACTTGTAATTGTTGATGTTTTAATTATGGTTGTTTTTTCATGAGAAATGTAACTATTGTTTTTTTTCTCAGAACTGTCTGAAATACACTTGTTAATAAAAATGTACTGTGGTGGAGGTTTTCTCCCTCGGCCTCTGTTGAAAATGGTCTCTGCCAAAGACAGATAAATAAATAATTAAATGAGAGATAAAGTGGCCAGTAAGCTGGTTCCATGCCAAGGAAGAAACTCCTTACAGTGGACTAAGAAGGAGTGCCCTCTGTGTCTTTCCTGATGCTGGTAATAGTGGTTCTCCTCAACCTGAACTGAGTAGCTGGCAGAGGACATACCAGACCTCATGATCCTTAGTGGCACCACAAACAGATCACCAGAGGGACCAAGAGAAAAGATAAGTGGTCTGAAGAACAACAAGTGAACAAGTGACCACAGCAGAGTCACCCATTAATGGGTGAGGCAAAGGGACACTAAGTCAATACAGGAGTATTCCTCAAAAAAAAATCTCTCTACTTGCTGTCTAGGGAAGGAACAATAAAAATATTGGGGTCCCAGTCCAACATCTCGCCATAGCAGATATCTGACAAGTGGATATCATACCTTAAGAATCTATCTTACCTCATGACTGAAATTTAAACATTGAAGTAAAAAACTTCTTATTTTTTTAATTAGACATCAAACATCCTGACTCCAGACCCTATCAACTAGTTCTGATATAAAATTAAAATCTTTACACAAAAAAACAGAAATGATAAACAAGAGAATTCCTAAGGGATTAAGATACTGTGACACTACAAAAATGTGTCTGACAAGCTAATAAGTGTTGACAAGAGAAGATGTTACCCAATGATACAAAACTGAGACACAGTTAAACATTTACTGACAACTATCAAACACTGTGAAATCAATATCTGGCAATAAAAATAGAAAGAAAAATCACCCATTCTTTCACAAAAATAGATAATAAGCAAATGCCCACAAGGAACAAGAGCTGTCAACCAAAAAGGTGTTTGAAAAGCAGATAAAGTGAAAAAGAATTGATTTTACCTCCAGACAGAAATTATAACATTTATGGGTAAAAGTCTGAGTGACAAACAGCCAAACACCAATGTCATAGTCCATAGAAACAAATTTCAATAAAAAATTATGTTCTTTTCTAATAAAAATGTCATTTTAGGAGGGGAATCCCCACTGAGAGTCAGACATATATCAGCAAACAAAAGTATCTGACACTTGAATAGCTGAGGTTAAAATGACTGGGGCTGCTTTCTGAGTAAAAACTAATGCTTGAGATAAAACACTTTAATGACAAACACTAAATACACATGCCCCTCTCAACAATGTTATTCACAAGGAGTACACTTTTCCAGAGCAAGAAATTCAAATACACCAGGAAATCTTCACCAGGACCCAAAACCAACAGCCAGCTGAAAAAGGTGCCTGGTCAGTGGGTAATGAAACTTAGTCAAGTCTGTAAGACAAAACTCCACCCAAATGAACAACAAACCAAGCAACACAAGATGACTGTGGTAAGCTGTGGCTAAACCAGGCAGATATTCTGGAGATAACAAAAGACTTTATTAGGGATTTTGTCCAACAAGATGAACTTCTTCAGATAAACCATGCCATACTGACGTAACAGTTTTAATACACCAATCAATCAACCAGCATCAATAAACCAATTAAACAATTACATCTACCCCATACTTAAACCCTAGTACCAAATACATCTAAAATTGTTACTTTAAAAAGCATTAATTCTCCTTCTAACATAAATACATGAAAAATAAATGAAAAAATTAAAAACTTAACAAAACATTGTTATATATTAACATATAAAAATGATGTATGAATATAAGATCAAACATACATTTGATTGTAACAGCAAGGGGGGTAGTTTATTTTATCAGTTATGTTTGGCATTTTATGTGGGCAAAATGGATCGAAGATTAAGGTACAGAATTTATGAACATGAATATACTATTAGAAAAGAACAGGAAGCCAATGCCCTTGCAAATCACGTTAGAGAAAGTATTGGCCATAGTTTTAAGTATACAGTTATTGAAAGAATTTTATCAGGACCTAGAGGGGGACCTTCAGAGTTATTTTTGGAGAAAAAAGAACCTTTATGGCAGCTGAGCCTAAATGCCTTTAAATGGCTAGGTCTTAATGACATGTGCTCTATTTTTTGTTTACTCAAGATTAGAGCCTTAGATAGAATATATATTTATTTGAATTTTTATACATATTTTTTATATTTGAAAATATATAAAAATGTTTTGTAATTTTTTTATTTTGTTTTTCATTTATTTTTCATGTATTTTAGGTTAGAACAAAAATTAATACTTTTTAAAGTAACAATTTTAGATGCATTTGGTACTAGGGTTTGTTACTTTAAGTATGGGGTAAACTAAATTGTTTAATTGGTTTACTGATGCTGGTTAAGTGATTGGTGTATTTAAACTCTTATTTCAATATGGCATGGTTTATCTTAAGAATTCATCTTTTTGGACAAAAGCGCTAATAAAGTCTTTTGTTATCTCCAATAAAACAAAAAGGAAACGTCTTTCTCATTGAACAGAAGTGGGTCCGCTTTGCATAATTATGAGCCAATCAAAAAATCGCACAACAGAGCATCATCTGTTTAATGTAGAACAGCCGGCTTTGCAATTTTTAATTGGCCGATATGCTGGTATACGAGCCAATCAAAAATCACAAAACAGTGGCTGTTTTGGATTTTAACAAGCAGTGCGGGACTCAAGATTGGGCTGTTGATCTCAAGACAGTCCCACTCAAATAGGGATGTCTGGCAACCCTGGATACACCCCACCTAGCTTAGGCTACTGTAGCAATGATTTAATGACGAACATACTCTGCAGCAACAGTAAATATTGTTGTCTTGTCTTTGAATAATTGTTAATTCCCTTTGAACTGAGTAGCCATCCCCCTGTACCCCGTGGAAAAATGTTATCTGGTAAATCAGTAAATTAGTACAAACAGATGGGTGAAGACTGGTAGGAGCAAAAAAGGACATTTAGCTTAGATATTAGTATAGTCTTCTAATGTATGAAGAGGTTTGTTAGGCTTTCATCTAGCATAAATTACATGAGAGAAGTGTGGATTTCATGAATTTCTATTGCTTTCTTGATCTCAATTTTGTATGAAATTCTCTACTATTTTGTATATCTATTACATTTATATATATATAGAGAGAGAGAAATAAATAGATATAAAACAATAGTCTTACAGGATGTTAATATGCACATTTAACTAACTTCAATCAATGAGAAATTATTCCTTGAAGACAGTAGCAAAGTCCTTTGACTGAGTAGATTCCAAAAAGCGCAATAATGTTTCAGGGAATAAAACAAAAGAAAGGCCAGAGTTGAAAATAAGGGTAATTATTTCAGTGTGTTTCATTGCTATCTGCTTGAGGCAGCACATCATTACCTACTGGATTTGTTTTATGCAGTGAACCAGACACTGTTTCCTGGTATGGTACTGATGATTTGCAACTATAAAATAAAGTTTTTTCAGTGACTGGAAAGTACAGTTGTGTAAACTGAATTTATCATAACAGTAGATGTTTGAAATAGCATGGATAGCCTTCCTTTTAGGTTAACACAAGTCTATGAGTTTGGCTGTCAGTTTGGGAAAACTGTTCCTATTAGGAAGGTAAAGCTTCAATATTTAAAGATGTACATTGTTCTGTGTTTTAATATTAAGTTAATAGGTTTTTGGGTTTTTGGGGGTGTATTTTTTGTGTGCTTTCCATAAAATAAAATGTTTTGTAAGATATTACATATGCTCAAATGGAGATGACAAGAAACAAACGTATAAAAGGTCAACCAGCCAAACATTAGTGTGTGCATGTAACACAAACGCTGGAACAAGATACTTAACAAAAACTTACAAATAAATAGTAGGAATAATAACGTTTTAACATAATGAGCCTTTTGATATTTTCTTTAAATGTTAATGGTCTCAGAGATATATACAAAAAAGAAAGAGTAGTGAACTATTTTAAAAAATATAGCGTTCAAATATCTATGCTACAGGAGCCACATTTGGAAAGAAATGAACATGTGAATTTGTAAAGAAAGGTTTTCAGAATAGTTACTCTCTGGGACAAAGGAAAAGAGGAGCACTTTATTAATTGCAAAAGGAGCTCCAATAGTGATAGAAGATGAATTTTAAAAAAAAAATATGAAAATATTTGGCATGGAAGATGTGAATTCAGTAGTAGGAGTTCAGAGTGAGTTTACATATTCTTCATGATAAACAATTGGGCTAGGCTAGACAGAACTTACATTTCACAGAACGTGTGTATTTAACTGAAAGTTTTGATACACATCTGATAACTATTTCAGATCATGTGCCAATAATAACTAAAATAAAAACCCAGAGTAATGAAATAAAAATGAGACACTATCTGTTGGAAAGAGAGGAATCTAAGGAATGGGTAGTGGAAATTATTGGGGAGTTATTAGAAAAGACAGAATTTTTTTCTGAAAATATAGCTTGGGAGTGGGTAAAATTAAACTGTAGTTTAAAAATAGAGTGGAAATAAAAGAAAGAGAAAGATGGTTAAGAAGCAACAATAATTAAAGTATTACAGAACAGTGGAATCTCACAGAACAAGAAGAGAAGCAATTGCAGATTTCTAAGCAGAAAATAAAAGATTACCTCGATAATATGCATGAGTTTAGAAAGATTGCTGTTAACTGTTTTTTTAGAATAATGCTAAAGCACAAAAACTTTTAGCTCAATGACTCAAGCAGCAGAAGGTAGAAAGAGTTGTCACCTAGCTCAGGGAGCCTATAACAAGGAAGATAACAAGAGATTCTGTAGAGGTGCTAGAAATATTTCGGAAATTTTATGAAAGTCTGTATAAAGCACAGAAATATGGAGATTAAGAAAAGGAACACATGGAAATGTTTATGGAAGATATGCCAAGGTTGGAGGCAGATGAGACTCAATTACTAATAGTTAAGCTAGGAGAAGATGACATAAAAATTGTGAATATAACCAATCAACAGGAAAGTGTCCAGGAATAGATGGCATTCCTGCAGACATTTGGAAGCTTGGAGGGGAAAAAACTGATACAGATCCAGAAGGTTTTGTTTAACAGTATTTTAAGAGGAGGAGAGGTATCAACTTCCTGGAAGAAAGCAGTGGTGGCTGTAATACCTAACGAGAGTAAAGACCCATCAAACCCAGCTTCATGCAGGTCCATTTCAACCCTAAACCATAATTATAAAGTGTTTATACCTATAATGGCTAAACAAATGGTAAAGATGATGCCAAAATTTATAGACATGGATCAATGTGGTTGTGTGGAGGGGAGGCAAACATTTGACAACATTAACAGAACACTGATGATCCAAAGAGAAGCTAAATGTAAGAAAATACTGCTGCTGTTGGTGGGTCTTAATGAACAGAAATCATTTGACAGAGTAAGCTGGGAGTTTATGAGCTGGGCAATTGAAGCATTTGCAATCTCAGATAAAATTATAAGAATGATTAGGAGGATATATGAGGGATTGGAGGTGAAAATGAAAGTGGGTGGGTTCAACTCTGATAATTTCTGTTTGAGCAGAGGAACCAGACAGGTGTCCTCTTTTGTCTTTATTATTTGCACTATATTTAGAACCACTGGCAAAGAAAATAAGAGACTCAGAAATTCCAGGATATAACTGGTATGGTAGTCAAGAAAAGTTGGGTCTTTTTGTAGATGATATTATTTTATACCTGATAAAACCAGAAAAGGACATTTCAGTGTTCTGGAACATTTCGATGCAGTTTCAAATCTTTTTGGGATACAAAATTAATGAAGCTAAAACAAAGGCAATAGCTGTAGATTATGTAACCACACAATAATTGGTTCAGCAATATCCAAATTTATGGGGATATGATAAAATGAAGTACTTAGTAGTATGGATTAAAAAACGATTCTGGTGTGGCAGCCAAGAATATATGGGAAGAGACTAAACAAAATATAATACAAAAATGATAACTTGGAGATCTGTTATATAGATTTGGATAGTAAGAAACAAGCAGTTAAAATGTTTTTAGTCCCTTTAGTTTTACACAATCATCAATCATATTTTTTATCAACCAGAGGAGAAGTTGTGGATGGCAATTAATAAAGTGTTGAAGGATTTTATCTGGGGGGAAGATGGCAAGATCTAAGTAGAATAAGTGGATTATTCCAACTGAATGAGGCAGTTTGAGCTTACCCAATTTAAAGGGGTATTTCATAGCTACACAGTTACAGCTGCTATGCACAGCAGAAGCAGAAACCTATAATTCAAAGTTGAAAGGGATGATGATGAAACGGTGGGGGGGGGGGGTTCAAGAAACAAGGAGAGTCTGGGATTTTGGATGCAGATCCTTAAAGAGAATAAGAATAACTCTGCAGAATATTATATTTATAAAGTAGCAGAAAGTATTCTAAGAACTAAGTCAACATGGGAATGCAGAAAGGAGATTCTGCCAATAGGGATGACTGCAATTAGGGATACAGGCAACAGGTAAGAGGAAACTGTATTGGTGAAACTTGGTAAAAGTATTGGGAGCAAATAATTAGAAAGGGAAAGGGAATAAAATGGGAAGAGGTTGAGAATTTATTTGGACTGCAGGACAAAGATAGACAAATAGGAAAAAATAGGGGGATCCTAAACAAAAGACCAGTACTGGTAGAGTTTTTAATAGAATCTAGAACAGAATCTGCTGTTAAAAAGGCAATAATTTCTACAACTTACAAAATATTGCATGATAACTATAAGAATTAACCAGAAGAGGTTGGAATGGATTAGGAAGAGAGACTGAATAAGCAATTCATAAAGTAACAAAGGGGGATATATATATGTCTGCCAAATATGCAACAAAGTCTAGAAGATTCAGGATCTTTGGTTAGAAGTGTTTAAATAAGTATTTTTATACCCCAAGTAGACTCCAAATAATTTTTCCTCAGGTAGGCAGCAAGTGTTGGAGGTATGATGGGGAAGAAAGAGGTAACTGGGAACATATGTTCTGTGAGTGTAATGAGTTGGCAGACTTCAAAGATTCCCTGCAGACTACTCTGTCAAGGATACTGGGTGAGCAAATTGGTGTAACTAAAGAAATGATTTTTCTGTGCTGTGATATAGAATCACAATTGCCTAGACATAGTAAGGCTTTGCTGAGTCTACTTATGGTGGCTGACAAAACAAGTAATTACTAGAAAATGGAAATCAAAGTCTAAACCAACTGTACTAGAAGTAGTGAACATACTAACAGAGATGTAATTTGGATCTTTAGAAAAGGGTAGGAGCAAATGACATAGGAAAAATGGAAGTGTGGGAAGAATACATGCAGAGGAGGAATGAGGTTTAAAAGAAGGCTGGATTTGAATGAGCTATGTAATGTTTGACTGACAATGACTAGATAGATTATAAGTGATGCGTAATATTTGCAAATACAATTATGTTGACATGGTTTGTAATGTATAATGTTTGCAACTAAATTATGTCAATATGGTCTGTTAATTGTCTAGGTCATATGTGATAATTTAATAAAGATGTTTCTTGTTTTAAAAAAACAGTAGTGTTTTGAAAGATCACTGCTGCAGTAGCCTTTACTATGCAGACTATATCCTGTCTAGGATATAATAGCTGACCAGCTTCCAAAACTTCTGTGCACATTCCATGCATCCAAATCATCAAACAATTTGAGTTGAGCTGACTAAAGGACAAGTTTGGGTGCAAAGGCCTTCATAGCTTTCCTGCCAACAGAGACAGGGAGGCTGAGCCCTGAAACAGCAATGTGAGGGACAAAACAAAAATCTACACCTTGGCATAAAAAGCACACATAAAACAAGGGGTGGGGTGGAGGAGGGTGTGGCTACTGCAGCAGTGGTCATTCAAAAATCTACTCTTATGGTAAATTCAACTTACACAACTGTACTATGTTCATCATATTGATCACTGCTGCAGGCCTTTGCTATATGGGTACTACATGTACCATATATATGGGTACTAGCTTACTACATTTGGGAGGTAGCAGGTGACGAGTCTAGGATCCTCTGGAGAATGATCCTAGCAAAACCTGATTTGGACCTAGAAAAGTAATCGAGCTTATAGTGCTTTGTAAAAGTACATACAGAGGACCAAGTAGCAGCTTCTAGAATACTTCTAAAAACTAACACTTTCCAAAACAATTACAGATTAATCCAAGGCCCTGGCAGAGTGGGCCTTGACCCTGCACAGAATAGTTTTGTTATGGTGAGTATAACAAAAGGTAATAGTCTTAGACAGCCATTAGGAAATAGTCTGATCTGACACAGGCTGTCCCTTCTTATTTTCACAAGAAATAAGTAATTGAGCCAAAGATCTCAAATATTTATTTCTGTCAAAATAGTACTGGAGTTGTCTGTGGGCATCCAAGGTATGGAATATCTTTTCTCCTTCATTTTTAGGTTCAGGAAAGAGAATGTATGGATAGTCTGGCTTAAAGCAAACTTATTTACCACTTTAGGCATAAAAGTAGGATTAGTTCTCAAAGAAACTCTGTCCCTATGCAAAATGAGATAGGGTTGACTCATCATAAAAGCTTGCTACTCAGATACCCCCCTCACACTTTTTCATGTTAAGAACCTCAAGTCAGCCAGAGCAGCTGGATTCAAATGGCACAAGTGTTAGATTGTCTAACATAAAGTTAAGCTCCCAGGGAGGGGGCCACTGGTTTTCTTGGAGGCCTCTTAGGTGACATCCCTTTTAAGAACATTTTGTCATGACGCTACTTTGAAAGAGGATGATGCATGGGTGGACATGCTGACATGGATGATAAATGAACCTTGATAAAGGAATAAGAAAGGCCATGAGACAGTACCTCACACAAACATTGTAAAACCAGAGAAAAACTAGCCCTGAGCAGATGTTGGTTATGTTGTTGTACTAACAACAACTAACTAAAAAACATTTTCCATTTGCCAATATATGAGTTTCTAGTAGCAGTCTTTCTTGAATCTATTAGTACCTCCTGCATGTCATCAGTAAAGAGGTGCCTAAAAGGAATTAAGACCCTATTATCAAGGCAGTTAACTGAAGCTGATAGGAGCTGAAGTGTATCAAACACCCCCATTCTTGTGTAAGTAGATCCAGTCTGTGAGGAACATGTTGTAATTACCCCAGGCCATTTCCAAAAGAACAGAGAACCACTGTTGCCTAATCCAGAAGGAATCACCACAATGATCTTGGGGATTCCTTCAGAATCTATAGAAGTATCCTGGATATTAATAGAAAGGAAGGGAAAGCATACAGTAACATTCCTATCCAAGGAAAAGAAAAGGCATCTGTCTTCCAGGCCTTCTTGCATGGAGTCCTAGAACAGAATCTTGCCAGTTGATTCTTCAGAGAAGAGGGAAAGCGGTCTACTTGAGTAACTTCCCACATATTGATCAAATCTTGGAATACCCCATGATCTAGTTTCCAATTGTAAGGGTCTGCCCTAGTCCTGCTCAGCTTGCCTGTCAACACAATTTTGCCCTGATGGAATGTATGATGTCTGTAGAGTGAGATTGTGCTGTATAGCTATACCCCAAGCTAACATGACTAGTCTGCAAAAGGAGGCACAGCCTGGTTCCCCCTTGCTTGCTGATTTGACTGTGGTGTTATCTTGTAACCACTTGAAGAGGTGCTTAGGACCAAAGATGGGTCAGAAAGTTAAAATTTATGAGCTTGCATCTGTCCTTGGTGTCCCATACCTCCTGCACTTTTGTCCTTCCTGAGACTGCTCCCCAAGCTACTTCCAAATATCTGTGGTGACTGACTAGTTTGGAGCAAGCAGGGAAAAGAGGAGACCTTGATATAAGGATATCTCTTGTCTCGACCAAAACATTTCTCTGCTGACAAACCCCAGCTCTGGATAAGAAAAAGATAAAGGGTGAGATTTCAAACACCATCGCAGCTTTCTCATGTGGAGTTTTGACAGGGGTATCATGAGAATCACAGATATCATGAGACCCAAAATCCCAAGGCATTCCCTCACACTGACAACAGTCTGAGTAGAAAACCTTAAAAACAGATCTATTTTTCCTATGGAAGAAAAGTGCTTTGAACTGAGGTGTCTAGTTGACATCCCAGGAACACAATCCTATGTGAAGGAGTCAAGAAAGACTTTTTGAATGTTCTCTTGGAATCCCAGCTTGGGTAAGACCTCTCTTAACTAAGACAGAGAGATTTCTTACAGTTTGAATGAGACTCCACAAAGATAAGCAAATCATCTAAATTTGGAAAAATACGGATGCCCTGTAGCCTGGAATGAGCTATAATTGGAGTTAGACACTTTGCGAACACTCTTGGTGCAGTGGATAGTCCAAAGGATAAGGTAGAGATCTGATAATGCAATCCAAACACATGAAACCTTGAGAAATGTCTAAAGTCTGGATAAACAGGGATGTGGTTTCTTCTTCTTTCGGCTTTTCCTGGTTAGGGGTTGCCACAGCGGAACTCCGGTCCGCTAATGATTGGCAATAGATTTTTATATGCTGAGTTGCCAGCCCTGATGCACAACCTTCAACGAAGGTACGCCCATTCACGCATGTCTCTACACAGAAGATGCTGTAGCTGAGAATCGAACAGGGCATCGTCTATCTGCGAGGCATGTTTTAAGTATAGTGTCATCAAGAAATTTGAAAGAGGAAGAAGAGGTAAGCGGTTGTGAAATTGCACTATTTTGAATTTGGGCATTATCACAAACTGGTTTAGGAAACAAAGATCCAGAACTGGTCTCCAGGCATTTTCTTTCTTTGGCACTAGGACCATCCTTGAATAAAACCCCTTCCACACCTTAGAAGGAGGATCTGGTTCTGTCACTCCTGGAGACAACACGTGATGAAGAAAAAGTGGAAACAAAAAAGAATGATTTGGAGGATAAGGAATGATCCCCTGGAAATGAGGAATGCCCTCTCACTGTCATCTGTAAACCTGATGAATGATTTTCAGAACCAATTTGTCAGAAACAGTCTATTGCAAATGAGAAAAAAATGCAGATTCAGACATTCTGGAAGAAAAAAATGAGGCCAGGATGAGAGTGGTCACAAGGTCTCTTGAATAATCCTTCAGACTTGTCAGACTGTTTTTAGTTTTGGGAGGTTTGAAACTTCTTTTTGGAGCCCCCTTGACATTTCTTCTTAAATGTCTTTTTGCATGAATTTTGTTGAGGCTGTTTATTATATTTTTTGATAAAATTGGATGAGGAGATAAAAATCCCTTGAGCAATTTGAAAAATTGGCTGAAAAATTTTAGAGATTCCCTGGATTTGCTTGCCCCTTACATCACACGTTTTGATCACATCTGTGGCAAAGGAGGCAAACATTAAATCTCTATCCAAAGGAGAATTTAATATCTCATTTGTACCATATCTGGGAAGTTCTGAGAATGTCACCCAGCAAACTTCCTCAAAATAGTACCAGTGGCCATACTCCTGGAAGAAGTAACAACAAAATCATACACACTTCAAATAATAAGTAGTGACCTGTGCAGTACAAGAACTACATTATTTAAAGCAGATTTTTCCTCACAATAAGAAACTGCAGATAAAACATTCCTTATACTTCCACAAATTGTTAGAACAAACCCTACTATATGAGCCTGATAATTCAAAAATCTGAAAAGCAAAGTTGCAGAAGTATAAACTTTTATCCCCATCCCCATCAATAATTTTCCTATCCATATCAAAAGTAGGATTGGGAATAACTGTGTGCTAGCAGCAGTGGGATCAACTAATGCTATAGCTGCTGGGTCAGGTTTAGGAATAGTGTATAAAGATGTAAAAGACTGAGGCAACTGCCTAACTATCAGGAAAACTGCAGTCAGTAGCATACACATCTTCTAAAGCAGACAGGATAGAAGGAATGGGTGTATGTTCTGCAAAATACTTCTGTAACAACCCAAAGTATTTTCTGAGGGACTGAGAAAGCTCAATATTCTGCCGCTGAAAACAGCGGCAAATTCCAGCATTAGTCTTTGAGAAAAAGAAACCCCCCTATAGGGAGAATCAGAAGTCAAGCTCTTCACTGAGTCTGAATCAGAAATCAGAAACAAAAACCCTGTACCCATCCTTTCATCATCCCATTCACATTCAGAATCTTGAATCTCTTCAAGAAAAGAAGAATGCCTCTTTCTTTTAAGTGAAACTACTTTACTAGAAGGATCAATAGCCAGAAATAAACCCTGACCCAGATCCAGTAAACTACTCTTACACAAAGAAATTTCAGGAGGGGTAGATGCATTCTTCTTTTACTTTTTGACAGGAGAATTTGGCCCAGCTGTGTTAGTAATGACAGCCTCTGCTTCCCCAGAAATGGGTCTCCAAAGATTGATATGAGTGGCTCTCCCTTGCTCACTGAGGAGACCCCAGCAGCAACAGAGGATGTGGCCAACCCCTGGACCATACTGGCTGCAGGTGCTAAACCAGAGGGATCTGAGGTAAAAGATGAGTGGTCTGATGTACAACAAATGGTCACAGCAGACTCATCCACCTATGGCTGAGACAAACCACTAGCCTGCTGTGGTGGCAAAGGCTATTTGCTTATTTTTTTTTCTTTTTGTGCCTGGAAGAAGAACCAGCCATGAGACCAGTAGCTGAAAATGGTGCCTCTTTGCTGAAAAAGACAAGCAACAGTTATTGGTAAACTCTATCAGTCCACAAACATTACTTTTTTTACAGACATGACAGAGTAAAAAGCACTTCAAAACACTATGCCAACCCCACAAAAGAGAAATAAACACAATTTCTCCAGAGAAAATTTTTTTCAGCTACTTTGCACTACTTTTAAACTGACAGGAAAAAAACAAAACTTATATATACTTACTCTAAAATTGATGTATCTTTGAGAATTCCTCCTTTTTGGAGATAAAAGCAAACTCAAAGTTAGCATAAAGTAGCAGGGGGGCAGAAGTACAGGGAGATTCTTGAAAGCATGCTTTTAATGTGTAATGAGTTTCACACTTCCTGTTTTACTTGTAGGATTGTGCTAAATTAATTATAGTATCGTTACTCACTGCTGAGTATCGATTTTCTGATAAAGCACTATTTTCCCCTAAATCACTATATCATTATCACTCAGTTGCACATTTTCTTTTCTCTATTTTTGTATTATTTGGGGTTGTTTTCATGCATACATTTACATACACTGTTTTGTTTGTCTTTTGGCTTTTCCTGGTTAGGGGTCGCCACAACGGAACTCCGGTCCGCTAATGATTGGCAGTTGGTTTTTATGGGGTCGAGTTGCCAACCCAATGCCCAACCTTCAATGAAGGAGCGCCCATTCAATGCATATCTTTCGAATGCCCACTCGACTGCAGGGAGGACATGCAGACTCCACGCAGAAGGCACTCCCAACCCAAGCTGAGAATCGAACAGGAGTACCTCTTGCTGTGAGGCAACAACACTACCGCTGCACCACTGTGGATGTATACATTTACATACACTGAAAAGGGCAAACAGGCTGCCAGTAAAACACAGAGCTGAACTTCTATTAGAACCACACCACCTTCAGACTGTTAAATAATCTAGAAGCCAAACTAATTAGACAAACACTATCCCTACAGCCTCAGAAGCTAGAACCACACTGCACCTTCATTACAATCCCTTAAAACAAGACTCCACTGCAAAGATAATTGCTTTATCATACTTGGCCCCAGGGTATTAGAATGTATTCTCTACCAAATCAGAGACACGTCATCCTATCCAATATTCCAAACCCACATAATAGCCTACCTCCAGAATAACACCACATGCCAATGACTCTATTCTAATTATGCCTTCTAACTTCTCCTTTCTTTCTCCCACTATTTTCATAAAATTACAATCAAATCTCCTTTGCAGTTCTCACACCAGTTCACTTTAACTACGATCCATACTTCTAACCTGCTGATGGTTCTGTGCATTTCTAACCTTTAAATGTAATACTACTCACTTTGTTGTGACCTTACTGCAAGTAATGCATAGTACTCCTGTCTATACCACTTCAATCCTGTTTTGTTGTTTATAACTGAATATAACTGCTATGTAATCTATTCTCCTTCCCGAGCTATGACTAAAACTGGTAAATTGTGATCGGTACTCATTTCTGATTAGCAAATTAAGTACGTTTGCATTAAACATATAATTTATTCTCAACATTTACTATATTTCACATTCTGAAAGTCATCAGGATGATACCCCTAAAGGAAACAGAGCATAATGCAGTACATCACACTCTTGGGGAGAAATGCTAGTAAAACACTGCATTGACAACTGGGTATGAATATCTATCCTCTCCCACATCAAAAACATATAACTCTTTGCCAGTTCTTTGTAAATATTTACTTAGACACTCTTGTAAGTTATGTACATAACATTATAATTGCACAATTAAAGGAAAACTGCACCTTGAACACATTTCCTTTCCTCTGAAGTGTATTTTGCACCCTACAAGATGATCCCAGTCCTTTCATGCATTAAAAAGGCAAGCTGAAGATGATACTTTCTTTAGGAATTTGTCTCCCTTGCTTTTGCATTATTTCTCCCATCACTGCTAAAAGTTTTCTGCCAAGGAAAACACATGCAATAAGGAGTTTGTAGCTGTTTTTTTTATATACCCACTGATGCCATAAATCTGATCAGGCTCAAAATTCATAGCTTTATGACTGTATGCTGTTATACAGTGCTGTATACTTTCCCTTCTTTGGGGGTGTCCTATTAAACCTTTTATAGTCTGAAACTGAAAAAAAATGATAACCATTTAGATCAACTTCCATATTAACTCATCTTTGTAAGCCAGGACATCTGACACCCAGTTGGCTGACACAGGGATGGAAGATGAAGGAAGGTAGGACTTGAATTCACAAAATGTTGTTTTTCAAAAAGGTTTTATATCATTTATTTCTTTATCATTCTGCAAGAACATTTAGCTATAGTGTAATGCATACATAGGAAAGAAATACATAAAAGATACTGTGAGTTAGCCGTTGACATGTTTAGTTTGTTTTCTCAAATTTGACAGTGTTTCTCAATACTACTATTCTAAGTAAATGGGACTGTGATCTGATAGAGCTAACAATGGCACTGTAATATGAGTTGTGCCCTCACAGCACACTGAAGGCAAGAATTAGCTTTCTAAGAAAGCAAGATCATATCTACATTTCTACCCTTCAAAAACATAATAAAAAAAGTAATAAGCAATTATTCTGCTTCTGCTAGGGATACATTTCATAGACCTTCTTGTCAAGAATTTTTATATATATACTGTACATACACATACGCATAAAATATATTCATATATACACACACATACCACACACACACACACACACACACACACACACACACACACACACACACACACATATATATATATATATATATATATATATATATATATATATATATATATATATATATATATATATATATATATATCGGTTTACACTGAAAACCTTGAAACTGCATTGATCAACTGGCATGTGGTCGACTTGCAGTTTTTAAGTCGGCAGAAGGTCGAACCAAAATGTATCGACTACATTTCACTGAACGGGTAGTGTAATTCGAGAATTTGGGTTCGACATTGGGCTGGGAGATCCCAGTTCAGTGAGGAACAGGGAATTAGCCCATTTCCTCACTGTAGTGTGATCTCAGAGTTGGTATAATTAATGTGCAAGGGGTGGGGGGGAGCAGCCCTGCACTTCGGGGGTGCAGGGGGGTGTAGTCCCCCTGCAAAATAGTAGAATTAATGTACCGTTGACTGTACAGTTTAATGGTACATTAATGTGCATTGCAGGAGGTGAGTGATGTCACCTCCT
Source organism: Protopterus annectens (assembly GCF_019279795.1). Classification (NCBI taxonomy): domain Eukaryota; kingdom Metazoa; phylum Chordata; order Ceratodontiformes; family Protopteridae; genus Protopterus; species Protopterus annectens. The sequence continues at coordinate 1,594,169,981 of NC_056739.1, forward strand.
GCTATGTCGAATACATCGAACAATGTTGTCAATGTATTCATTTTTTTCTTTGGTTTACTTTTCGGCATTCTGGATTCAGTATTTTGGGTCGACATTGTAAATGGTTGACTGAAGCGGATTTGAAATCCAATAGTAATATATACATATATATATATATATATATATATATATATATATATATATATATATCTCAGATTGAATTTATTATTTTATTTATTTATTTTATGTTTGTTTACTAGGGCAGTCCGACTTGGTGAGTAACACCCATTTTCAGTGGAGACCTGGGGGGAAAGGCCCCACTAGTTACATAATCTAAGAAACATTCATAGGATGAGACAACAAAAACCCCACAGAGAATATATAATATAAGAAAATACAGAGTTTGCCTACTATTCAGTTAACCACAAAAATATAAAATAGTAACAATCGCTAAAAATTTCTCAGGCAAAAAGAACAAAATATTACTAAAGAGTAGCAATGTTCAAGAAACAGAGAATAAAGTTTCTGGAGCCCACACAGTAAGACAATACGGAATATCTGTCAGGACATATTAGGAAACAAAGACAAGAATCTGGAGGGTGGGAGGTTGAAGAAGGATGAAAACAGCCAACACAGATGCAGAGTTATGGTGAATACATAGCTATAATATCTGATGTTGTCTTTTTCACCCATTCCTCAACTGATAGGAAAGAGTCCCTAGCTAGAGTAGTCTTGAGTGGTCCTCATGGAAGGATATTGTGGAGAACCAAAAGCAGATCTATTTCTACATAAAATGTCTAACTTGCAGTGGAGAACCAAAAGCAGATCTATTTCTACATAAAATGTGTAACTTGCAGTGTGATATGAAGGTATGAGCATTAGACAATTTAGCAGGTGCACCAGTGTCATTCATGGAAGCTTTGGAGAAGAATGCAGAAGAAGCAGCTGTAGCCCTGGTAAAATGAGCTTTAGGATGTCTGAGTAATGACAGACCTTTACATTTGTGAACAAATACAATGCAATCAGTGAGCCATCTGGCTAAGGTTATCTTTGACACTGGTTTTCCCAGTTTATTTTTTTAAGGAGATAAACAGTTGTTCTGATTTTCTTTGATCTTTGGTTCTGTGAATGTAAAATCTGAGTTGTCTATGCACATCCAATAAATGTGGCATGTAGCTGCCTTTGACAGAAAAATTTGGAAAGAAAACTAGCATGTTAATAGTCTGGTTAAGGTTAGCTTCATAGACCACTTTAGGAAGAAAGGAAGAGTTAGTCCAGAGGATTACTCTGTCCTTATGAAAGATTAGATAAGGTGGCTGTGAATAAAGTGCATGGAGCTCTGACACCTGTATAGCTAATGTAATAGCAACCACGAATAGTGTTATCTAGGGTAAAGACTTTAACTCTGCTCTGGCTGCAGATTCGAAGGGAGAGGAATCAAAGCTTGCAGAATAAGTGTAAGGTCCCAAGGGGGATAGAGTCCTTAATAGGTGGCAGAAGCAGCAGACTGTCCTTAAGAAATGCTTTACACAGTTTCAAGAAGGCAAGAAAATAATTATTTTCATATTGCAGCTAGTTGTACCTTAACTGTCAAATAACTAGCCCCATTACTGAAAATGGAAGCCAAGAAATCAAGAATAGCTGGAATTGATGCTGAAAAGGGATCTAGATGTCTCTGTTGGGCCCAAATCAGAAATCTTTTCCACTTGTTCTTGTAAATCTTTCTGGTAGATGCCTTCTAAGATGACATAAGGATGCTGCAAACAGGGGAAGAAAGCCTGGAATATTTAGCCATCACTGGAAGTGTTGAAATCACATGGTCACCTTCAGAGACTTCATATCTGGGTGAGACAGAAATTCCTGAACCGGATCCAGCACAGAGGGAGGGTAAACCAAGTGAGGCCACACAAAGAGAAAACACACTTGGTGAGGGTAAAATGGAGCAATGAGGATAAACCTGCTCTTCCACTGTAATGTTGGGTTTTCCCTGGGATGTGCAATGTCAAGAGAAACTGGCCGGAAGAGATCACCCACTGCCAAACTTTCACTGTCTCCCTGCATAGAGAGTAGCATCAGGTCCCACCCCCCCTTATTTCTTGATGCACTAGGTCACAGACATGCTTTCTGTCTGAATAGCAATCATCCGTACAGGAAGAAAATCTTGAAAAGCCTGCAGTGCTAATAAAACTGCTCTCATTTTTAGGATGTTGATGTGAAGACTGGCCTCTGTCTGGGACCACATGCCTTGGACTGTCCTTCCAGGTAATGACCCCCACCATAGTAGGGAAGCATCTGTGGTTGCTGTGGCCTTAGGAGAGGCCTGCAAAAAAGGGTGGCCCTGAACGACTTCTTGTGCATGTATCCACCATCCTATGTGATGCTTGCAAACATTCATAATATGAATAAGTGCTGTCAGTGGATGGTGTCTGATGGACCACTGTACTGCTAGGTTCCAAGGTAATACTCTCAGGTGAAAGCGAGGCAAAGATAATACAACTATCGAAACTGCCATCAAAACCAGTAGTTGTAAGATTAAGTTGGCAGGGGGGAATAAAGAGAAAGCATGTGCAGTGATTGTCTTCATAAGGTGCCCATTCTTGTCTGTGGTAGAGTTGCTATTTGAGACCAGGTATCTAGACATCAATGAACTCCAGGGTTTACACTAGGGAGAATTGTCATTTGCTGCATTTTACAGTAATACTTAGTTGAAGACATAGGTACAGTAAGTAGTCCTTCGCTTGAATGAGTATCTGTCCAATACCCTAGATTCCCTATTAGGGGGATGGACAGAAGAACTCCGCAAGCTCTTTTTTAGCTGGTGCTGCAACCACGACAGCATCCACTGATAAACCCTTGCTCCAGTCAGCCCTATCCTTAGATGCTACAAGGTACTTGTCAGGGCATTTGGGAATGGGCTCTGTGACATTTGGATCCTTTCAGGCCTGGCAGGAGATAAGTTCTATCATGTCAACCACTAGGGGGGATTACCCAAGTTAGAGCTGAGCTAGTTCCAAAAACCTCAAGAAACACTGACTCCTTTTGGGAAGGGGGGTTGGAAAGCCAGCCATCTTTCTACCTCAGAAGTTCACGTATTATACCAAATGAGATTTCTTCAAGGTGTGATATGAGAGACCATTTCCCTTCATTGAAGTCAGTGTCTCCGGTTAAAGATTCTTGTGGAGAGTCTGGGTGTCTCCTTTTACACATCTGCTTCTAAGGGAGCTCTTCAGTGGGAGGCTCCGTAAAGGACTCGGAAGCACCCGCTGAGTCCTGAAGGAGGACAGTCTCGAGGATTGACTGGACTGGTTGTCCCAATGTGACAGGATAAAAAGACCCAACTTCCAAAGAAGACAGTTGAGTTTGGGATGGACCAAAGAGGGGAAAGGATGACTTTACCTAGAAGCAGAGAAAGCTCTCTCCACTACCTTGAAAAATGACGCCAAGGAAGAAACAGCTGATAAAATATTTAACACTGTGTACTAACATATGAACTTTTTTTTTTGACACAGGAAAGGAACATGAAGAAAAAGATGCACAGATGGATAAGTAAAGCTAATAATTTCACTTATCTGACTATCCCACACTCGAGCTAGCGATGACCACATCTTATCACTAAAGCGGCAAGTGAGATCTGAGGTAATGAGGGAGAAGAAGGGCATTATGGGTTAGGGGCATAACTTGAGTTAGTTAGTTGAGGAGCTGAAGTGTATTAGAGTGGCTGAAAATGGATATGGTGTTAGATCAAAGACCCTTCACTTGAGGAATGGTCAAAAAAGACATCAGATCTAATAATTTTACTTATTTCACTATCCCACACTTGTGCTAGATTACTACTGTAATTTAAACAGCTGTTAAAATAGCTAACACTGTGTATCAATGTATGAACTTTTTTTTGATAGAGGAAGAGGAAAATGAAGAAAAGATTACAGCTGGATAAACAAAAGCTAATAATTTCACTTATCTGAATATTCCACACTTGAGCTAGCTATGACCACATCTTATCACTAAAGCAGCAAATGGATCTGAGGTAACTAGGGAGAAGAGAAGTATTATGGGTAAGAGAAGGAGGTCAAGCTACAGAGCCCAAAGTCTATTAGAGTGACCAAGGATGGATCCAATGTCTGAGACCCATCAGTTGAGGAATGGATGAAAAAGACAACATCAGATCTGGGAAGATTTTGGAAATATAAGCATGGATTTGATAAGTTAATATGAAAAAGGAAAAATGTGAAGATGACAAATGGGATATGATACTGATGGCATAAATGTTGTATAACAGTAGATGTGATGAATTGTTGTGTAATAAAAATAGAAATGATGAAGATGTGATAGCTGAACAGAAAGATGGTTCCAGAGAACAGGTTGAGGGATAGAAAGAAAAATATTAAAATCTGTAAAAAAATGGAAGATGTGAAACACTGAAAAGATTGTAAATATAAATATTGTAGAATAAAAATGAAATGGAAGGGATGCAATATATATATATATATATATATATATATATATATATATATATATATATATATATATACATAAAGCTACCCATACTCTTTTCAAGGGTTCTTTTACATCCATCTGTGATCCTACCTTCTCTGGCAGATGGGACCTCTGTTAGATGTTTTATCTGAAGTGCTGCATTGCAGTGTCAGTATTGGAAAATTAATCCAAGTATCTGGGGTGGGACTATTACCCACCATCTTCTAACCTTTCAGCACCAAAGGCAAGTCTGCTACCTGTTCAGCCACTGTCACTAACTATATGAGGAGGCCAAGCTTAGATCCTCTTCTTCTTTCAGTATAACAGCTACTGTGGCCTACTTCCATTTATGGAAAATCTTCCTATAATGCAATATTTTCTGAACAATTCAACTAAGCACATTGTTTTATAGGTTCATAGGTTCATAGGTAGATACTAGGCTATCTGCCCTAGGGCATTTATAAGCCTAGCCAGAGTGTATTTGGCTTCCGCCTCCCTATTAGATTAGCCTACTGTGCCTCTGTAAAGTAGGTCACAGAAGGTACCCTTTTAAGATTAGTTTACTGTGTCTCTGTCTAGCAGGGACACTGGGGAGATCCCAGGGGTGAATTTGCGATTTCCCATCCACGCGTCCAAATTTCGCTTGAAGAGGGTCAGCGAGGGGCTATGTCTAACATGAATTGGGATTCTATTCCAGAGTGAGGGGAGCCTCTGGGAAATGAATCTGTCCCACCAGCATGTCCTATTTATTTTTGTGCTGAGGTTTAGGTCCCTAGAGCGTGTAGCTCTAAGGGACTTGGATTTTTTGAGGTGGAGCATGTCCATTAATTCTGGGTTTGACATGGCTTTGTACGTCAGGCATAGATCGCCTCTGAGTAGGCGGTAAGCAACTGAGTATAGCTGGAGTTTCTTTAGTCGAGCTGCATAGGACATCTGTTTGTAGCCCATGATCCTCTTGGTGAGGTACTTTTGGGGTCTCTCCAGTTGCTGCAGGTGTCGGGTAAGGTACATCCCAAAAGGGGCATTGTATTCAATTATGGGCCTGATGAGTGACGAGTAGAGGTGCACAATGACCTCTCTTGATCTAGATGCGAACCCTTTCGTGATAAGGTGGGCTATATAGAAGGTCTTTCTAACCACTTTGGCAACGTGATTATCAAAGGAGAGATTACTATCTATGTTGGTCCCCAAATCTCTAATTACTTCTTCCATATTTAATGGATTACCACCTATGTGGTAATTTGTGGGCACCTTGTTTTTCCCAAAGGGGATGACTATGCACTTTTTAGCATTTAGCTTGAGGCCGTGGCTCTGGCACCAAGCATCCGTCTCTGTGAGACCCTTTTGGAGGATGCTTGTGTCAGCTGGAGATTCAATTATGGCCCCCAGTTTGCAGTCATCTGTGAACTTTGTCAGCCATAATCCCCCTGTGTTAGCCTGAACCTCAAAGAAGTATATACCGAACAAGAGAGGTCCCAGAACTGAGTCCTGTGGGATGCCACTTGTAACTGGTTTGGATTCGGACATGGCACCTACGATTCTGACCATGTGGGTTCTATCTCCGAGCCAGTTTGCAACCCATCTTGTGATATAGGGGTTGATATTTAAGCTGGTAAGCTTATTTATGATACCCAAGTGGGGTATTGTGTCGAAGGCTTTTGCGAGGTCCAGGTAGGCTGTGTGGACTACCTTGCCCTCATCTATGGCTTTGGTAACTGTTTCAAAGAAATCAACTAGGTTTAAGAGGCAAGATCTGCCCTTAACAAAGCTGAACTGGGTAGGGTCCAGTGCCTGGAGGCTCCCAATGTCTTTGTTTATGAGTTCCATGATAATACGCTCCATAGCTTTACAGACCAGACTAGTCAGGCTTATGGGGCAATAGTTTCCGGGGTCTGTTGTGGCACCACCTTTGTGGAGTGGGACCACTGTAGCTGTACACCATTCTTTGGGTACATATCATGTAGTAAGGCTAAGTTTGAACAGTGACTTAATGTGAGGGTTCAGTTCTTCTTGGAGCTCATGTAAGACACAGCCTGGGGCACCGTCCGGTCCCATAGATGCTGTGTTTTTTGCTTTGGAGAGGGCAGCTTTCACCTGTGCATCTGTGATGTCAGGGAGGTTACATTCAGTTGGGATAGGCATTTGCTCCTTTGGGGGGGAAGGGGGGGAGAAGTTTGTGCTGAATCTGTCTGCCAGGATGTTGGCTATGTCTGTAGGTTCGGTATATTTTGTACCGTTATGCAACAATTCAGAGCATATCTGGGAGTTTCCGCCCATGTTCCTGACATAACTAAAGAAGGCCTTGTGATTATCTTTAGTGTCTAGGGCAATTTTTCTTTCTACAATTTCCAAAACTCTACTGGTGCACAAGCACTACATAGACACTGGATTCATCACTGCCTCTGCGTCTTCCCTAGTCACCTTGGCAGACTTATTACAGGATTACATAATTGGAAAACATGAATAATTTGATGTTAAAATGTAGTTCAATATTTTTCTAACTGTCCCTTTTTAAAATTAATGGAAATGCTGAGGCATTTCTTGCAGTTTTCTAACTTCTCTGTAGCCAGCTTGGTGGGGGTGGGCATCTTGAGACAATGTAGTGATTGTCTCATGTTTACTGACAATTACTTAATCCTAAAAGAAACAGATAGGTATACAATGACACTGGAGGCTAAACTCTTGCATACAAGTACACATCAAGTTTTCAAAACTACTCAGATAACACCCACCTCACCTAGCACACAACACATACATAGACTAATGTATGCTGAGGTCTTTATAAGCAGTCTTTGTAAACAACAAAGATTGCCTATGCTGTCCATCAGCAAATCTATGCCTGAGCAAGCCCAAAACCACTCAGACAAAACAACACCTAACACCACACATTACAGTCACACTCACTGGAGCCCCAAACACTAGTCCCCTCAGGCAAAAAAACACCTCCCAGGACTCTTGTCATAGGGGACTCCATTGTAAGACATACTGATGCCCCACTAACTAGGCTGAACAAGGAGAGGATAACAGAAGCTCGTCTGGATCCAGGATCTACAAATCACATATGCACTCAGGTCTTTACACCACAGGTAGCATATGATTCCTTCATAGTCCATGTCAGTGTAAATGACCAACCTGATACATACCTCCCTAGACTATATGAAAAGAGAGCATATGGAGATCTCAGACTATGTGTCTCTGGCTGGTATAAGCCTAGCATTGAGTAGCATATTACCACCACTGAGGATGATTCCACAATATGAGCAAAAGATGATTGATTTTAAAATAATGGCTGTCTTCCTGGTGTTATTTTAAGGGGGGCTAATATTTGGCACCTTGGGAGTACATAGTTAATAGACCATGTTGCTTTGTCAAGGATGGTCTGCATCTGTCCCCACTAGGTTTTCAATTACTGGCTCACCATCCACATGAAGAAGAGTTCTTCCCTAACCCTAAGTGCAACTTGGAGCAATGAATGAGTAACTGGAAATTCACCACTGGTCTGGCACCTACATCTCTGATGGACTGAAGAAGTCAACAAACAAAGCCCTACATAAATCAAATTTTTGGTCAGATTTGGGTTGCATGGCTAGGCTTATAAGGCCCTAGTAGTCTGTAGTGTAGTATGGTCGGCCGCAGTGGTGCAGCGGTTAGTGTTGCCGTCACAGCAAGAAGTTCTCAGGTTTGAGCCTCGGCTGGGGTGCCTTCTGGGCAGAGTCTGCATGTCCTCCTTGTGGTCCTGTGGGTTTTCTCCGGGTACTCCAGTTTCCTCCCACATCCCAAAGACATGCTGTAGGTGAATTGTATACTCTAGATTGTCCCTAGGCATGAGTGCATGCATGTGTGTACCTTCCGTGGAAGGTTGGGCGCCGGGCTGGCAACTCGACACCTTAAAACTCCACTACCAGTCATGAGTGGACCGGTGATTCACTGTGGCGACCCCTAACTGGGAAAAGCTGAAAGAAGAAGATATCTGTAGTGTAGTATACACCTATGAACAAATTCTGAAAGTACATCTGTGTAAGTAAACGTACTAAAACAGTAGAAGTTCAAACAATCGCTGCAGTAGTAGCTTTCTATATGGGTTATACCCTGCAAAGAGTATAACAGCCAGCTAGCTTCCAAAGCTGCAGGGGGGTACCATCCTTGCACCCAAACCACCAGTCAGCTTGAGTTGAGTTGATTAAAAAAAAACTTTGGATGCAAATTCCTTCAGAACTCTCATGCCAACAGAGATAAGGAAGTTGAGCCCTGAAAGGATAATGTTACAAATATCAAAAAATAAATGTTCACACCATGGCATAACCAAAACACCAAAAAACAAAGGTGATGGAGGGAGTGGCTACTGCAGCAGTGATCATTCAAACATCTCCTCCTATGGTGAGTTTATTTACACAACTGTATTATGTTCATGCCATAAAGATCACTGCTGCTTTAGACTTAGCTATATGGGTAGATTACTCAAGCATCCTACATTTGGAAGGTAGACGTTGTAGGGTTCATGAACCCCTAGAGAAAGTTCTTAACAAAGTTTGCTCTAGACCTAGGAAAGGAGTCAATTTTAAAGTGCTTTGTAAAAGTCTGTACAGAGGACCAAGCTGCAGCTTCTAGAATACTTTTAAAATCAAACCCTTTTCAAAAATCAGACGAAGCCAAAGCCCTGGTAAAGTGAGCTTTTATCCTGTCTGGAATAGTTTTGTAGTGGTGAGGGTATCAAACGTTAATGGCCTTAGACAACCATTTAGAAATAGTCTGTTTTGACACAGGTTGTTCCTTATTACCTTCACAAGAAATGATCAACTCTGTGATGAAAGGAGATGCTGCCAGCCCAGCTAGCTAGAATTTTATAAATAATTATATCTTATTGTTGAATATTGAAATAATCTGTGTAAGATGCTTGTGTTACAAATGTATTAGAACTATATGTCATGTGTATATTAAACTGCGTGCACAGACATGTGTGTGTTAAAAAGGTATTTGTAAAATTCTTGTGTTTAAAATGGATCCACAGTGTGCCCTACCAGAGGAGAACAGAAATCTACATGCACTATTGCAACTGTTTAAATGTATATATTTTAACAGTGTAAACTGGGATAGACGAGGTTAACCTCAGTCTAGTAAATTTTAGAAAGGAAATACCTGAAATTAAATTACTTTATGGCTATGCCATAAAAGACAGCATCTTTCAGTTTTCAGTGCAGTAAGAGACATTACAATGTCTGTGCTAGAATATTTTCTGTATTGTCTTTATGGTGAAGTAATTTCTAGTCATGAAATAATGAAGGAATGCAATTGTTTTATGGCTTCCAGCATCTGCCAGAGATCCGAGGAGAAGCCCTTGTCTGTATATTTTTACAGGTAGATGCTAAATACTGCCAGCTGCATCAATGGCTGTTTGGCCTAAGATCTATGTGTCAGATGACAAGAAATGATGTCATTCTGCAAGCTATCCCAGTAGTAATATTTTAGATATTAATTTGAGAAGTCTCTTGGTGAGACAGAGCATTCTGCATTATGTCTTGGACCTAACAACAACAAGATCCATTCACCACACATCTGCATTGCTCTAATGAAGCAAGTTTCTAGGGGACAGTCAAGAATATAATAAAGCTTAGTTTAGGTAATTTTCTTTCTATATTTGAGACTGTCCTGCAATCTTGTTTTAAATATTCCCTGTGGTTTTGAACTCTGATGTCACTTCTTCTTCTTCTTCTTTCGGCTTTTCCCGGTTAGGGGTCACCACAGCAGATCACCTGTCCACTCGTGATTGGCAGTGGAGTTTTTTTACAGTGTCGAATTGCCAGCCCAGCGCCCAACCTTCCACAGAAGGCACACACATGCACACACTCATGCCTAGGGCCAATTTAGAGTGTCCAATCCACCTACAGCATATCTTGAACTTTGATGTCACTGTGAATATATATTTAGTATTGTCTTGTTCTTTTAATATTTATTATTAAATATATTTAAACCTTACATTGTGGCTGATCTGTATAGAGATATTTAATTTTTGAGAGTACTTGCATATTTATATGGTGACACTGTGTGGGCCACTCCTAATAGCCTTGTTCTTAGTCAAACTACCATTTGTGTTAATATTAATATTACACAGTAAGACTGGACACCCTTTGTTAAGGGCCTTAAAGTAGCTGATAAGGAGTGACTGGTGGCAGTAACAGCTGCCTTATAGTTTGAGCAGAAGGGGGCATAGCTAGTACACCTGTGCCAGCCTTTCCCAGGTGTGTGTGTGCGTGCGTGTGTGTGTGTGTGTGTGTGTGTGTGTGTGTGTGTGTGTGTGTGTGTGTATAACTCAAACCTAAAAGAGTGTGTATGTCAGCTACTTGGGCAGGGACACAAAGCACTGGTAGACAGTGAGAGTGCTGGGGTCTTGGTCACTCAACTGAGATCTCAACTCTATAATTGTGCCAGTGGGGAGTCTTATTGGGCATCTGGAGGAAGATTGAGAAACCAGTCCCAGACTGACCGTGGTCTCGATGTCCTCTGTAGGGAAATAGCACTTGATGTAGAGAGCTGCATCTGGAAATAGTGTGTGTGCACCTGTTAACCTCCCAGTGTATGTCCCTCACTGTAGCCAGTGGTGTGGATTGAGGCTCCTTGATTACTGGTCCAGTGGTGGGGGATCAGAAACTGATACAAAGATCTAAATGATTTAGTTTTATCAAGACAAAACCTGAGCTGTTTGAAAGCATCTAAGTTATGCAGTCTCCCTCGTTTTTAGGTTCAGAATAAAATGGGGAGCTGGATAATTTGGTTTAAAGTAAACTCAGATACCACTTTAGGCATAAAATAAAGACCTTGCTTTTCAGATACCCTTCTTGCAGAGGATAGAGCAATCATAAAAAAACTGTTTTCCATGTTAAGAAGCTCAAGTCAAATAGGTTAGCTGGTTCAAATGGAGCAAGTGTTAGCTTCTTTAACATAAAATTAAGATCCCAAGCAAGGCCCAAGTTTTGTTGGAAGCCTCTTATGTAAAACCCCTTTCAAAAACATTTTGTCATGAAAATACACTGAAAGAGCAGGACCATGACCAAGCATACTGAATTTGCTGTTAAAAGAACCTTGATGGAGGAGTAAGAAAGGTCATAGGATAGTAACTCACAGAAATATTGGAAAACCAGAGAACAACTAGCACTGAATGGGTGCTGGTTTTGTTATTGGCGTCAACTAGAAAACCTTTTCTATTTAATAATATATTATTTTCTAGTAGCAGGCTTTCTTGCCTCCATTAGTACCTGCTAGATGTCCTCAGTAAGGAGGAGCCTAAGGGGAATTAAGTACCTATCACCCAGACAACCATTTGAAGTTGACAGGGTTTGTGGTATACCAAATGCCCTTCTTTCTGTGTGAACAATTCCAGCCTATGAGGAAGTTTGTGGAAATTGCCTATGGCTATTTCCAAAAGAAGGAAGAACCACAGTTGCCAGGACCAAAAGGGAGTCATCACAATGGTCTTGGGGGAATTCCTTAAGAATCTTCCGAAGTACAAGTGGAAAGGGGCAAATACAGGAACATCCCTGTCAAAGGAAAAGAAAATGTATCAGTCTTGCAAGCCTTCTTTGATGGCATCCTGGAGCAGACTCCTGACATCTGATGGTTCAGAGAGGAGGCAAATATGTCTACTTGAGGAACTTCCCACAGACGGATCAAATCTTGGAAGACCCCATGCTCTATTTTCCATTTGTGATGGTCTTTCCTTGTCCTGCTCAGCTTGTCTGATGTAATATAGGATGCCTGTAGAGTGAGATTGCGCTATAAAGCTATTGTCTAACCTAATATGGCTGGTCTGCAAAGGGGGTGCAACCTTGTTCCCCCTTGCTTTTTGATGTATTACATGACTGTAGTATTGTCTATAACAACCTGAAGAGGTCCTGAGGACCAAGATGACTCAGATAGTTGTAGTGCCTTGATCAGGGCAAGCAACTCTTTTATATTTATGTGCTTGCATCTGTCCTTGGTGTCCCACACACCTTGCAATTTTATCCCTACTGAAACTGCTCTCCAAGCAAAGTCCAAGGCATCGATGGTAATTGTCTGCTTTGGAAAAGGGAGGGAGAAGGGGAAACCTGGATTTAAGGATATATGCTGTCTCTACCAATTGATTTCTCTTGTAAAAACCCAGCATTGTGTTTGAAAAGACAATGGGTTTTGGTGCTAGGGGCAAAGAGACTTCAGATACCATTGTATCTTTCTCGTGTGCAATTGGAAAAGGGAGGGAGAAGGGGAAACCTGGATTTAAGGATATATGCTGTCTCTACCAATTGATTTCTCTTGTAAAAACCCAGTATTGTGTTTGAAAAGACAATGGGTTTTGGTGCTAGGGGCAAAGAGACTTCAGATACCATTGTATCTTTCTCGTGTGCAATTTTGCCAAGGGTATCATGAGACTCATAGATGTCATGTGACCAAAAATCCTGTAGTATTCCCTTGCAATGACCAGAGTCTGGGTGGAAAACCTTAGAAATAGATCTAGATATTGATCATTTTTTTTTTTCCTGCTGAAGAAAGGTGCTTTGAACTGAGGTGATTAGCTGACAACCCAGGAACACAATCCTGTTTGAAAGAATGTTGTCTTGGAATCCCAGTTTGTGCAAGAGATCACTCACCCAAGTTAGAGACTTTTGACACTTTGAAAAAAACTTTGCAAAGATAATGAAGTCTATATGCGGTAAAATGTGGATACCTTGAAGCTTGCAATGAGCTATAACAAGAGCTAGACACCTTGTGAACACACTTTGTGCTGCAGATAGTCCAAATGGTAAGGATGAGATCTGATAATGTGATCCAGATGCACAAAACTTAAGAAATGCCTGAAATCTGGATGAAAACAAATGTCATGATATGCATAGTTTAAATCTAATGTTACCAGGAAACTATAATGAGGAAGAAGAGGCAACAGACTGTGAAGTGACATTATTTTAAATTTGGGCACTACAGAAACTGGTTTATGAAAGGAAGATCCAGAACTGCTCTGCAAGCATTTTCTTTCTTTAGCACTAAAAACATTCTTGAATAAAAAACATTTTCTCACCTGGGAAGCAGGAACTGGTTCTATCACACCCTGGGACAGAATGTGATGAAGGATATCAAGAAATAAAGGAGTCAGGTTTGGTGGATGAGAGATTACTCTCTGCAAAGGAGAAATATCCCCCCAGTGTCGTCTGTAATCTTGATGAATGATCTTCACAACCCATTTGTTTCAACTGAGTCATACACGCACTGCAAACAATGAGTAGTAACTTACACAGTAGAAGTAACTAAATTATTTAAAGTAGACTTTTCCTCATAAGAAAAAAACTACAGATAAAACAATCCTCATATTTTCACCATTAGTCTGAACAAACTTTAACATAAGAGCTTGACAATTCAAAATTCTGAAAATCAAAGATGCAGAAGCATACATTTTCCCCATACTTATCAATAATCTTCCCATCCTTATCCAAAAGAGTAAGATTAGAATTAAATAAATGTTTAGCATCAGTAAGACAAACTAAAGCTACATCTGCTAGGGCAGGAAGAGTTTATAAAAACTTAAAAGAGTGATGAACTTTATACATCATATCTGCCTTTATAGTAGCAGGTGGCTATCAGGAAATTTATAGGCAGTAACACAAACATCTTCCAAAGCTGATTGAGTTAGAGGGATGGGTGAAGGTTCTGGAAAATCTGTAACAGCTCTTTTCTGAGGGGTTGGAAAATCTCAGTGTTCTCCCATTGAAAAAAAATGGCACATTCTTGAAAACAGTCTCACAGAAAGAGAAACACCCACAGGGAGAATCAGAAATAGAGCTTTCATCTGAGCCTGAATCATTAATATGGGGAGAAAACCTTGTACCTTTCCTTTCATCTTCCTGTCCAGATTAAGAATCTTGAGTCTTTTCAGTAAAAGAGGTATTCCTCTTTCTTTTATGAGAAAGTACTTTATAAGAACGATCAGTTGCCTGAATTAAATCCTGAGCCAGACACAGTAAACTACTGCTGTCTAAGGAAATTTGAGGAGAAGTAGATACATATTTAGTTTTCTGTTTCTATTTAACAGTAAAAATGGGGCCAGCCATGTTATTAATGGTGGCAGCAGCTTTTCTAGGGAGGGGCACAACATTTTGACAAAAGAGGGAAGCCCTTCCTGTTCCATCTCCCAAGACTGACAAGAGTGGCTCTGACTTGCCCACTAAGGGGACCCCAGTGGCCACAGAGGATGCGGTAATCCTTGGTCCCTAGTATCTGTAGGTGCTACACAAGAGGAAGCTGGGTTTCAAGATGGGTGGTCTGAGATGCAAGTAATGGCCACAGCAGAGTCACCTACCTGTGGCTGAGGGAAATTGCTAGCCTGCTGTTTTGACAAAGGTTGTTTTCTTAACTTTTTTTTTTTGTGGCTGGAAGGAGGACAGACCATAGGACTAGTAGTTGCCGCTTTCCCTGGAAAAATTATCAGTAAAAGCCAGTAAAACTTAAAAGTCTTTAAAAGTTACTTTTTCACACAAAAATACAGTAAAAAGCACTTTAAAACACATTCACACCTCCAGAAAGTATAATAAATACAATTTCTCCACAGAACAATGGTTTTCAGTTAATTTAAACAACTTTTAAACTGTCTGGAAAAAGAGTGCCATTGTTTAAAATCACAATACAGTCTTGTGACAGTCTGTTAAAAGGCATACTCCTAGCTGTAAAATAACTTTCCTGAACAGGAAAGTGTTATTAAACATTTTTTTAATGGAAGATTCCCCCCAAAGGGAGCTAATCTGCCCAGAAAAAGAATAGCACAAGCCAACTGCTGATCCTTGAAAGTGTCAGGAAAGCATACTCTTTGGCAGCAAAAAAGCTCTGAAGGCACCCAAAGCTATCTTTTTATTTAGCTCAGCTGGAGCTGACTGATAGTTTGGGCTTGTGGAAGATGGCTTGAAGCTTTTGATGGCCAGCTGTTATATCTTATACAGGATATATCCCATATAGTTAAGGCTACTGCAGCAGTGATCAATATGGTGAACATCTCATAATTCAGCAATGATTAAGGGCTGAAAATATTTGCCTGAAATTGAAATCTGACAGCTGTCAGATTCATGAAATGTTCTCCAAAAGTTATGTAATACGAATTTTAAGACAACCTGCTATACAGCTATGCAGCTTCATTCCTTAAATGAAGATATAGTATTGTCTTAGTTTTCAGTGTTTGTCCCAAATTAAAAGTATGCTTAATACTATTTGACCTTAAGGCAGGAACATTCATGGTAAGAACCTCTAAACTCTGCCTGAAAGGCAATTCCACAGACAGGGTCTACATCTGCCTTTGGCATAGAACTGTACAATGACATTGTTGTAGAATACATGAATGGACATCTCAAAGACATCATACTTAAATTTAAAATTTGAAGTAAAACTTCATGAAAAATGGTCTTGTAATGTCAGCTTCTGCAATGGGAAAAGCTTACCTGGGGGTTTTTGTAAATGTTGTTTTCTGCTTGGCAATGATTCTGTTGGAGCTTTTCTTCCTGTTTGCTGAAAGCATTGTTTAAAATCTATTTGCTTGATAAGCCCTTGTTTCAGTATGCTTGAGTTTGAACAAGAATTACAAGTAGTCTGGCATGAGCATTCTAGAAAGAAAAAGAAGATATCAGACCTGTTTTGCAGGCAGAGTTATTTGTACTAAACACGACTGCCACTAGGAAAAAGAATAAAATACTACTCTTACAATTTCTAGCCATTTTACCATTAGGTGTCAATCATATGTTGCTGCCATTTCTAATCACTGCAAAATATAGCCGAACATGATTAAAAAAAGTGAAATATGTAGGGATACAATGCATGCATATTTAATACAGATAAGTATGTTTGCACTTCTTGTGCAAAACATTGCAATGTTCAAACTAAAAAAGCAAGCATTTAACAGTGTCAAATGTTGGCTTATGCAACAACAGTCATTGATGATATAAGCAAAACACAAATTATGCACGATCAATGCCTAAGTTTAGTAAGCAGCAGAATTAACAGTACACACAGACAGAAATACTTAAAAACTGGATCAAGATTAGAAAAATATACTGCTCACTAACCACAACTCTTATGCAACATTTCCTTTGGAATGCACTGATGGACTTCAGTCATAAATTCTACTTTTCAACAACCTTATACTTCACCATTCAATGTCAAATGCTTTTTTCCTGTGATCGTTTCTAAGAATAAGTTTTGCTGATAGAACTATGCTGAGATGTGATCATCACATAAATAAGAGGAAAGGTGCAAATGTAATGAGGAAAGAAATTGGATGTATAGAGTATGACCCAAATATTTTTCACAATAATGATGTACATGCCAAACCCCCATCAGGTCAGAAACCTTATATGAGAATTTTGCCAGAAAAAAGGCATGTCACACTGGTTCACAAATAAAAAAACACTAGAACACACAGTTGATGTGACACTCTTTATTTGCCCAGGATAGGTTTTACAGTTAAGCTTTTAAATAACCCTGAGGCTCTTTATCAGGAGTTAAGCAACTGGTGATAGATGCATTGCTTTAGTATTGATCTGCATTGACCAAAAGAAGGCATTATGTTATTTCTTTCTACTGGAGGAATCAGGACACTGAAAAAATAGTAATTGTGAGAAGCAAAATCTCAGCCTGCAGCTTGAGCGAACATAAACATCAGAGACAGATACAGACAGTGTGTGCATGTGTATGTGCATGCATGCACGTGTGTGTGTGCGCGTGTGTGTGTGTGTGTGTGTGTGTGTGTGTGTGTGTGTGTGTGTGTGTGTGTGTGTGTGTGTGTGTGTGTGTGTGTGTGTGTGTGTGTGACAGAGAGAGAGAGAAAGAGACCTTGAACTCTTAAAACAATGGATTATGGCCTGTTGCAAAATGAAAGCTTTCTCTGAATGATACATTACAACTACAGAAGAAGAACACTCAATGTAAGACAAAGTCATCTAGATGACACTTAGAAAACAGGTCTCAATAAACATAAATTCCAGAGAAGGAAACTAAAACATTTATCATTTATAATTTATTAGTCTGTCTTAGAAAAGAGATGTGGGATAGTTTGGTTAAAGGAACAAATGGCACTAAGAAGCAGGACATAGTGTTTTGTTATGAAGTGTTGCGTTATTAAAAAAGCAGGGACTTCCAAGAGAATAAGATGCTGCATTAAAATCAACATATTCCTTTAACTTGATAATGTGGATATAAGTGAACCAGATCTTGTCTTAGAGCTGTAAAAGAGACATTTTAACTGCAGTTAGCATATTATACAAAACTTTTAGCTGAGAGGAAAGAACAAAAGGAGGAAGTTTTTTGGTGTCCTGGAATCAGATTATGCCTGTATAAATACATCACCATAAGCCCTATGCCATACCTTAGAAAAGTATCAGTACTAAATGCAAAGTTTAGTTAAAATGTTAAAATTTACAGAAGGGGTGTTTTAATGACTGTTAAGCTTATTTTTACTAGCATTCAAATTAAAAAGATGTATTCTTCTATGATATCAACCACTCTCTTTGCATAAATAAAAACAACACGTCAGCATTACACAGTACCAACTGTCTTCCAAGTGCTGTCTGAGAAATCCTGCTCTGGGGCCAACCTTGTTTACAGTTTGTGTGTTTAGATGATCCACATTGAGTTGGTTAGCTACAGATTTTACAGTGATCCCAGAATAGGTTTTAGTGCACAACCTTGCACTGAAGGGTTATGCAGTCTCCTAATTATGGCATTATGCTTTAATGATACAGTGGCTCAGTTATCAGCATCAAGTATTCCATAAAGTTTTTATCATAGAGTAGTTTTCTCAGTCTATGATTAAACTTGGCCAAACTTTGCATTGCATGAGTTGAGCAAGAGTAGATCAGGATTAGCTTCTTCATTTGGTGGGTATAAAATGCTATGGAAAGGCATTTCTGTTAAAAGTCCTGATAAAGCAAAAGAAGGCAATGTAACTTAATAATTGTTAAATAAACAGCAGTTTGGTCCATGAATCATGTTAAGCCTAATTATTTTTTTTTTAATTTTGCATACATAAGGAATACGGCAGTATTTTATAGACGACTTCTAAAAAAGCCTCCAATGTAAAATGATGAGAAAGCAAACGTACATACATATTTATTGGCTGCTATTTTAATGACATATCTGTGCAGTAAGTGGGGGCTTTGGCAGTTCTTTGATAAGACTTTGAGTGACACAGCACTTCAATTGATGCAGTAATATGGTTGAATTTTTTGATTTATATTTTTTGATTGGGCTACTGTATGAAACTCAATGGGCCATTTTCGGGTTACACACCAGCAAAACTCAGACAATAATTATACAATGATGAAACTTAGATCAAAAATTGAGACAATAATTATCCAAAACATAGGACTGAAAAAGCTACAGCTATTTTTTTCAATTTTTTAGATATGACAACAGACATAAATAATACAATAGTTCCAATCACATTTACAACAATACTATTTAATTTATAGCTAAATTTTGTTTTAAAATTTAAGTAAACTATCTAAAACTATTTACACTATTTATAAAATGTCTTTGTTTCATAAACATCAAGTAAAGATATTAATTTTGTTCAAATTTAAGTTCTGCATTTTAACTTGTGTTATAAGATTTTATTATTTCAACTTCTTTATATGATATATTATGTTGTTGGCTTTTATCCAGTTTCTTGCTCCTACTTTCCTCACAGCTGCTAGCACATACTACAGAAGGGGATATTGTGAACTATCAATGCAGTTAGGGATTATTATATTACAAAATATAAAGCTGTTAGAATAATCTTTTCTGCCCATAATCGTTAGCAAAAAGTTTGAATGTCTTTTTAGTATTATTTAATTTCTAAAAAGTTAAAATAAATCAATCTGTTTTCAAAATTTGTTTACACTTCTAGCATTAACTATTCTCAGCAATTTATAATAAAAAGAAAACATCCTGAACTGACATACTAATCTACAAGGCTAAGACGCTGAACATGAAACAGTACTACACAGGAGAGAACAGCACCATGGGTAATAAAATGAAAGGTGGATACCTGCTGAAAGTACTAGTTTTACTAGAAACAGAACATACTGCTGTACTAAAAATAATACATGTATACCCCCTTTAGTATGTATCTAACTAGGCATATCCAGCAATTGAAATGTCAACAAAGATTCCTCACTAAAATAATACAGGGCATAAGTAAAATGTCCTATGTAGACTACCTCAAGGCCCTATCCCTGTATTCTGTCTCCTACAGGCTTTTGGGGGGGGTCTATGTCTGGCATACTGGGCAGTGTCAGACTCCACTCTGATGGACCGCCTGTATATCCACAAAACAAACAGCACCAGAATTATCCATTCTAAAGACTTACACCTTGCCTGTGATATAAAGAGGACCTGCTAGAGAGAGAGGTATGTATCCCAGAGACTACCCCATCTATGGAACAGGATCCCCATCCATATGAAGCAGAGTTCCTCCCTAACCCAATTCAAGTGCAACTTGGACAATTGGATGGGGAACAGGAAATGAATCCCTGGTTTGGCATATATATCTCTAATGGACAGAGGCAACCTGTAAATGTTTCATCTCTCAGGCCCCTGGTTGTACATGTTTCATCTTCCAAACCTCAGCTTACACTTGTCAAGGGTATAAGAACTCATCAGAGATTTGGGATGCATGGCTAGGCTTAAAAAGGCACTTGTGGCCATTAGCCTAGTAAACACATATGAACCTGTAAACCTATACCACACTTCTTTATATATGAAGCTTGCCCTGACACTGCTATCCCCCTGTCATTTGGTCCAAGACATTAATTATACTTTCCTGTAGCCTTGTTTTATAACTTACTTTTATTCTGAGGTTAGCCAGTCTTTTTCATCTAACCCAAAATGCTCTTTAATGCAGTGGAAGGGTTTTCACTTCCCTTGCTTTTCTGTAATATTAAGTTGTACCCATTTCACAACACATTTACTTCTTCACCTTTCCTTGCAGCCCGCAGCTATAACGTAAATTAAATTTGGATGTGTCCATATTTCTTCTGATAGTCCCTCCCTCCAAAAGTAACTGCCTAACTGTAGACCATTTCCCTCCCAGACATCATATCACTTCTCTGATAAGCAGCCAATACCCCTTCCCTCCTTGCCCTTATTTTTATTACCATTCTCCTCAATCTCCTGTAGAAAGTGTGAAATATCAAAAGCAAGGGCAAGTCCCCACCCCCATTGATACTAACATCTGTAATTTGCCATGTAGTATCCTGTTACCCTATTTTTCTACCGATAATTCATTTAATGCACATTGCATTCAATAGCCATTGCATTCTCATCAATTCAGATCTGTCCATTATCCCCACTAAGCAACATATGACATACAGAATGCATGGCAGCATCATTATACTCACAGTTTAATCCTGACTGTAATGGAGTTTAACTTTGTGACCTTTGCACACCATTCCTTCTCCATTTTTTCAATCAGTCTCTTCAGATTCTCCCCATAAAGTGAACTTCTTAATTTGAGCAACTACTATTCTCATGTACCTGGGGTATTTAAAGTTTCCTTAATGACTTTTCTTACCCTTCCTTTTATACATCCCAGCTTCACTATGATTGTCTTCTTCACATTTTACTCCAAGCCTGAGGCTTACCCAAAGTATTTGAATATAACTAGCACTTTCTCAAGGATTTCCTGTATATTACTTGACATCAATATACAGTCATCTTCAAACATCAAAAAATGTCTCTCTGCACATCAATTGCATGGTGCAAGGAAAGTTCCTGTAGACCAGTTCCTCCATGACCAAAATAAAAATCCCAGAGAGAGTGGACAACCTTGTCTTGTCCCCATTTTATGCTCCCTGCTTCTAATAGTCCTCTGTTAATCCATACATCCTACATGTAACCTTAGTATATTTGGAATTGTATCCATTTTATAAAGCTACTTCCGAACCCCCTTTCTTCTAAGCATGTAATCAAATAACAAAGTTAAATGGTGTTGAAAGCTTTTATGATATCAAATAACAATTCCAGCTCAAGTACGTTTCCCTCCATACGTATCGAGAATATCTGACCTGCCTCTATCAGTTACATGAAATCGAATTTACCTTTACAAAATCATTTTCTTCCTCTTTTATTAGCTCTGGGAGCAGTCTTTCCTACCACTTCACTAGCACTTTTGTCTACAATTTTAAGCTCATATTTATCAAAGAATTAGGCCTAAAATCACTTGCCCTTGACAACACTTTATTTTCATTAGAAAGTACAGTGATGATTACTTCATTGAACTTTTCTGATGTACCCCTGGTCCCCCTCAAGGAGTTGTAAATGTGTTATCTTTTCACATAAAGACTCCTTCCTCCGTCTATAACAAGATAAGATAAGCTATTACTCACCCAACAAAACAGACGCAAACAATCAAAAACTGTTCTGGGCCTCATTTGATAAACTGTTAATCCAGGACAAGGTACAGAGCCAAAACCAAACAGAAACACAAAGAAGCAAAATTATACCATAGCCAACCAACACAATACCCACTTTTTATACAGACAGTACTGTAATTAACAAACCAGGTGAATAATCAAGCTCTTGGTGTCCCTTCTTGGTCAAATAACCTCTAACCAGTTCTCACATATACTTTCAAGAAATACCTCAAAAAATTAAAGCCTACTACAACTGGCCCTCACAGTCTACAAGCTGCATTGTCAGATTCAATTCTGATAAATTGATTCCATGGCAGAAAATAAAGTCCTCTCACTGTGGTAAAAAATAATTTGTTATTGCATTGCACAAGGGTGGAGTCAATACAGATCTTTCAAATTACAAGCCAGTTGTTATTCTATCTCCCTTATAAAAATAACAGAAAAATGTACTCATATGTAACTTCTGAATTATCTAACAGATAAAGAGACTTGTGTTCAACCGAACATGGCATTCATGTTCATCACAACAAAACTACTACTTTGCTGAATTTTAATATTGTCAACTCCCACAGAAATGCCTGAAGCCTAGTCTCCACCATCTTCCTAGACTTTATCAAAAGCTTTTGATACTGTCTCTCACCAGATACTCTTATATAGTCTGTCATCCTAAGGGCTTAACAACTCTTCACTGTAATGGTTCCACAACTACCTCTCAAGCAGAGCACAAGAAATGAAGTGGAAAATAATTAATCCACTTTCTTGCAGGTAACTAATGGTGGCCCACAAGGATCTGTATAGGTGCCATATTTTTCAACATATTCATCAATGACATCTGCACTGCTACAGAACTATTATCCTAGTTCAATACGCTGATGACTCAACCCTAATCTGCTCTGCAAAACTCTCTCAATACTCCAAGAATATATATAACCATCCTTCTTATTGATTGAAGCAGGGCTAAATAATTCACAAGTACTTCTAACCCACATGAAAACAAAATTACTGGTATTCACTGTTGTCTCTGCCAACACTACCATGACATAAAGTAAGCCACATACATTTTATTTTGAGTGTCACCATAGATGACAAGTTGAAATTCAAACACACTTGGTTAATAAAAATCATCAAAAACTAGGTACATTATGCAGAGTAAAACCTATGTCTCTGACATAACTAGAAGATGGATAGCCTTCACTAACCTTCAGATCTCACACATGTCCAAACCTGAGCAATGTTATAATAAAACAACCAAATCTACAGTGAACTATAACAACAGAACACACCAATGCCTAGCACTCATAACATAACTATTTCTCAGCTAACTACAATACACAGGCATCTCTGTAAGCAAGAAATCTACCCAGCCCTTAATGACTTAATGTAGCCAAATATAATTTTATGCTGTAGAGAAAAATCAGTATTTTATTTATTTACTTATTTGACATTTGTTAACCAGGTTAGTCTGGTTAGGCAGAAGCCGTTTTTCAGCAGGGACCCGAGGAGAAAAGCTCCAGTATTACATTACTTAGACATCAGTCAACAAAGACAGTAATTTACAAAAGAAGAAATAATACAATAAAAACAAACATTCTTAGTGCATGGCTGGTTTAGTTTCTACAAAAGAAAACATATTCTGAAGTGAATACAAAAAGTACAAGTAACTGAGAGATTTATCTGCAGGGTTAAAGGCATGTAAAGATATTGTAGAAGACAAACAGAGACCAGATTTTAGCATATTTGAGGAAAGTTGTAGTGCGAAATAGCACAAGGTAGAGTATATTGTGAGGAGAAGACTACTATGGTATATGGTTGGAGGTAGTATATAGTGAGAAAAAAAGTAAGAGGAGTAAGGACTAGAAAGAAGGAGTAAGGACAAGAAAGGAAGAGAACAGGCCGGAAGCCAATGTGAGGACAAGTATGGTATTATCTGAGAGGGCAACAGTCAATGTATATCACTATAACCAAATCGTCTTAACACTGCAGGTGAGTCTATATTCACATAGTGTTGCTGAACGTTGGAATCACATCTCATTATCACGGAAATCCATTCAGAATATAAACTCTTTTAAAACACAGCTACAATATTAAACTTTTCTGCTTTACCAAGTTTCTTTCCTCACTTCCATTTCTTTGGATTTCTAAGCCCTAATCTCAAGATCTATTATCTACTTGACAAACCATCCAATAAGCCTCAACAAATGCTCAATGCTGAACAGCTACTAAATGCATAAATATCTTTTATACTAAAACAGTTTCCTTTATTTCATATGAATGTAATTTAATTTATCAGATGTGAGGGAGGCATTGTTAAAGTCCATATGAATGTAATATAATTATCAAATGCATGTGTCATTGTTAACATATATTACTTAATGTATATTATTGAATGCCTGTTTAAAAATGTAATATGTTCAAGATTTTCTTCCCAGGCCTCCACTGAAAAGTTTTTTTTGACAAAATCCAGTCGGAAGACATATGGTAAAAAAAGCAAAATAAATAAAAAACAGTCCTGCTTCTATCTGGGAGATGCCTATTTATCCTATCCCAAGTTGCAGTTTCTCCATGCTTTCCTTATCCTGCTCCATTATGTAGCCTTTCCCTTGTATGATCAGTTGTTTACTTCTCAATTGCTTCTTCTTTTCCTTCAACCTCTCTCCTCTCTGCCATCTGCTTCCTTCCTCTATTGTCATTAGTTATCCCTGAACGCTGTCTCACATCTTTCCCACCAAAACAGAATGAAATAATTTCTGTTCACTTCCTTTCTATTCATGACATTCATTAAGATATCCTATTATTTCTTTTTTTTTGTCCATCTCTTCAATTGTAATGGGACCATCTCCATTATTTATGTTTCTACTCCCTTACACCCACTCTCCAGTCTATCTGAATGGTTGCATGATCTGATAAACTGATATCCTGCATTTCTACTGTATTGTGCCTCTCCAGTAGTTCTCTTGGGAATAAAAGTATATCCAGTCTATTCCCCTTTTGTAAATCCCAAGAAGAGGTGACTGTGACTTCCTGAGTACGTCTCTCCATCCAAATATCCACTCAGTCTCACTCATCAAGCCATTCCCTGACTATGAGCTGGGCTCTCATATGCAATTCAGTTTAGTCATATTATCTTTCAAGGCTGGCATCCAACATCAAGTTGAAATCCCCTGCCAACATTGTATACTCCATTCCCATCGACTCCATTTCCCACTCTTGAAACAAATCTTTGAAGAAGTCTGGATCATAATCATTAGGGTCATACATGTTACTGATTAGCCACTTGCTCCATTGTATGCTTCTTTTTTTTTTATCTTTCGGCTGCTCCTGTTAGGGATCCCCACAGTGGATCATTGGTCTGCAGAACGATTGGCAGTTGAGCTTTTACAGTGTCAGGTTGACAGCCTGGTGCCCACCCTTCACAGAAGGCATACATGTGACCGCACTCACACCTAGGGCTAAATTAGAGTATCCAATCCACCTGCGGCATGTCTTTAGAATGTGGGAAAAAACCTGAGCATCCGTAGAAAACCCTCATGACCTTAGGGAGGACATGCAGACTCCCACATCCCCTCCATATACTCTATCTGCCTTTACTGCTTACTTTAAGTTTGCTTAACTGATTCTGTTGAATCTTTTAAAACTACTGCCTCCTCCTGTTTTGCGGTCAGCATGCACATATGAGATACTCCTTCAGCAAAATGTTCCTGCTTCTCTAACTTTTAGCTTTGTTACCTGTAAAGAAGCTACCAGACACTGCACCCTCTCCAATTTTCGCATAATCCTTTCCTTCCAAATAGGGTGCACCCTCCTTTATTCCATGAAATGATTTTAAAGCCTCTGCTTTTCAACTGAACCTGACATACCCTATGCTGGGATCATTATAACTGACTCTGACTATCCTCCAGTTTGATGAATGCTTTAAATATATTACATACATGGTAGTTTACTGGAATATTTTCATGATTCATTTTTCATTTTTATGCTCTATCACAGAATTAGTAAGGAAGTTGTGTAACTAAATAAAATATTTTAGTAAGGCTAGCAATGTTACATTTGTTCTGAAGAAGTCTGACTACATAGGAAATTAAAGCAATAAATGTATAGTAAAGGCTTGAAGGTCATTTGTATGATGACAAGAGGTCTACTTCTTTTACCTTTATTTGGTTAGAAAAAGTTCTACAGTATAGGGCAATGTGGACAGCTCCATCCGTCAATTTGGTCACACTGATGTACAAATAACTAATTGTAAAAAGGATGCAGTTAAGGTTATATTTAAAAATAAATTTAAGGTTGAAAGTAATCTCAAAATCATTATGGTTAAGATATTTTAGAAACTAATGATATTCAGCCAAATCATGCCAATGATCACTGAGAAATCTATGCCACATCTCAAGTCTAAAAAAAATGGGTTACTCTAAATATTGTAAATATTTGATATTCTAACAAACCTGTGAGCAAATATACATATGTTGTAACAAATGTCACCTCTCTTTGCTGTTCCCCTGAGATACAAATAACATTAATCCTCAAAATAAAAAACATTCTTCTGTAACATATAAAGCTCATAACAGAAATTTTACAAACTGATCCAAATAAAGTTTACTATGCAAAATCCAAAACATTAGTGCTAGATAACCATCCTCGTGTGGAAATGTCATGAAAGTGTCATCTAGGGATAAGTTATCCATCATTTCAAAAACTGTGATTAATATTTAATGCATGAGGCTACATGAACCAAGACAGGTCTGAGATAGAATTCTAAAACACTCAGTTAATTGTTCACTCGATGGCAGTCAGGCAGTTACTGCAGAGGACTAAAACTCTGAGCTGGTCCTACACCCAAGATGCAGGGTTTGAGTCCTTTCACTTCCATTTTCCTACAGTGTGAATCCTAGCAAGCAACTTAACCAGACACTGCTTCCAAGTCCCTTAGTCAATAAATTGGTAAAATGAATAAAAATAAAATAATGGGCTGAAATTATGAGTCATCCAGGAATGCAAAAAACATCTTTATGCATGTTAAGTATAAAATAAAACCTACTGACTACCCAGTTTCAGAACAGTTAGTTCCCTGCAGTAATTTATTTTGCTGATTAACACCACTTAAGTGTTATTTTACATTTAGGAGACGTCAGAAGTTAGAACTACAGCTTTCACATTCTAAACACCCTGTAAAGTCAGTAAAAATAAATACTAATAGACCAGGGTGTCCTGTGATTTGGGTGCTGGGATGCAGACCCTCCATTAAAAAAAAAACACAGAGAGAGAGAGACAGAAAAGGTATCAGTGTTAGAAAGTCATTGCTTTTAAATAAAAAGTAACAGTCAAATTTTCTGAATTTCTATTTTATTATCGTTGTTCAGAACTTTGATCATGAGGAAAGTCAGAAAAAATTAATTTGGTTTACTCACAAGCCTGCTTTCAAAACAACCCGGTAAAAGCTGGCAGTAGACCTAGTCTACCAATTGGTACATCTCTTTGTTTTTGTTGAAGGCATCAGAATCATCACTTAAAAAGGCTCTTGCTGGGCTACCAAAACAAGCTCCAAAGAGCCCTTACATATACAATGCGTTCTTTTAACATGCATATGTTTTCAGTATGGTGTATTTTGACATTGATATATTGAATGGGTTTGCAATGTTGAATTTAAGAATTTATAAACAGTTCAGCCTGCATCTGTAGTATGATGACTGATAATTGTTTAGATTTGATTGTTTTTAGTCAACACGACTCACTCATTGGTAAATTATTTAATTGTTTAATTGATAGATTTGTATAAAAATCATACTATCCTTGATGTTAATTATTCCCTGGAAGGCAAGTTAGCCGAAGTACTAGGAAGCAGAGTAAAGTTTGGATAGTGACCATGGCTTTAGCGTATGTGTTTTTTTTTTTTATCCGAAGAGCCATTCCCTTTTTTTTTTTTTTTCATTTTTGAAGATCCCTTCATCCTGACTCAGGCTGCCTCAGATGACTAAGACAGACTGAGACTTAAAATAAAGAAAGGAGGTATCATAGGCATGAGCCATGGGAACAAGTGTTTTTTTTTTTCCTAGCTCTGACTATGCCTGCTGCCCACAGCATGTAGAAATTAAGACTTATTTTACATAATTTATTTAAGTGTGTTTGTCTTTAGTTAATTCAGGGTGAACTTATTTTTTACTACCAAAAGAAGAAGCACCACAGTATATCCAACTGCCCAAATAAATCCTGCAAGCACAATGAATTAATGTACTGTTTATTACAAAAAACAAAAAAAATCACATAAAACACTTTTCATCAGGCCACATAGCCCAACTTCTTCAGATAATTATACAACATAGGACATACACTATATAGGAAGTGAAAAGGAAGTGAAATGTCAGCTGGTTCCTGGATCAGCAGGAATCAGCTGCTCTTAAAGTGGCAACCAACTTCATTCATTACCTAAAATATATAGCTTAAACAGCTCTCAACTAACACATTGTTTTAAAACAATATTTTAAAATAATAGATAAATAGTGTAAAAAATCTAAAACCAATAATTATCTATTATGAAATGTTAATGCAGTTAAAATTAAAATTAACAGTGTATATATGTATTTATATTTATATTTTTATTTTTATGTTCAGGTATAATAAACCTTAAAAGCATGTAAATAAAAACATGTAAGTGAAAAACAGCAAAACCTGACTTGAGAAGCTGAAAGTCAAATACACTCTAAGACAATAATAAGCATAGACCATTTTAAACACAGCATAATAGTCAACTCCTAACCAAATTTTTAAGTTGTAGAATGCACTTAATTGAATACATTTCATTAATGCCTGGAGGGTAACATGCAAAGGTACATAATTGCCAACTCAATTCTAATTTCTCTAAGAGCAAGGAAAGAGGCCCTCCTCTAGGGTCATAGGCAATACAATCTATAGCCCTAAAAGTAAAACCATGGGAGGGTGCTTTCATAATGTGCCTGGCCAATGTGTTCTCTGATTTGTTAGACCTAATAGTGTATGTGTGTTCATAGACCCTGTTCCTAAGCCTTCTGTCAGTTTTGCCGATATAGAAGGCAGGACAGGTATGACACTTAGCCAGGTATACCACTCCCTTGGAGTTACAATCAAATTTGTACTTAGTATTGTATTCAAAACCTCTTATACTAAATTTTGTTCTCTGCTCCATATATTTACAATAGGGGCCAGAATCTCATAAAGAGCATCAAATATAAAAATGACACCGGGAAATCTCTGTTCACCTGCACCATTGCTAGAACCTGGAACTCCCTACCAAGCCAAATAACCTCCACTGTATCTACAACATCTCCTGAAAAACCACTACATAGATAACTGGCTGTGCCCAAGCTACTCCCCAGGTTAGTTCCTGTTGCCAACCCGGCACAATACTATATAGTAGGTTCTATAACATATTACTGCATAGCATTAATTACATCCCAACAAAAGTACACTACAGAATATATATCTCCTACCAACACTTTAGGTAAACTTCCCTGCTCCCTTAAAATATCTAAATAAAGCTGTCCATTCCATGCACAATGACAATTATGTCATTCTTACTTGATAGCTATAAATCCTTATTTAGCACATTACTATATAACTATGAGATGATTATAGGTGCTACTTTTAGAAACTGAATAGGTCTTGCTTGTACAATGTTTGTGTTTTTGTCCTTTCTGTAAGTTTATGGTATGATTACAACCAGGGTGGCTCGTGCTATTGGGATGCAGGACTGCAGCCCCCCAGCTGTAAACAAAGAAGAAAATAAAATAAAAACATAAAATAAAAAAAGAAATACAAAAATAATAATGCTAGTCGTGGAACATCGCACATGCGCACTCACAGCATTTCCACACTGCAGGTGAACCAGTCTGGAGCATGCACACAGAATCCAGACTGTCTCACCAGTAGTCCGGATTAGGAAGAGAGCATGCAGAGGCACTATCCCAGAAGTCTATGCAGTTACAACAGCATAGACTTGAAGGGGGATTAGACTGCAACATCCACAGGCAGCTTGCTGCTCTCACAGGAAGGACTTGCTCTCATCATCACAGGCTAGATGGAAGGACATGCTTAGATGCATTTTGTGGATGTACTTGTTCTACAGACTTTGGATGCATTTATGGACTGTTACAACTTGAGGTAAGGAATACAGTGTGTATATGTGTGTGTGTGTGTGTAATGCTCCAAGAGCTATATGGAGGTAGGTAGAGAACAGGCTTGAACCGTGTACCTTAGGCCCAGGTGGCAAGAGCCTGAATTCCCTACCCACTCCCATTTGTAAAAAACTTGCAGATTTTTCCCTCATACTTGTTCTGTTCTGTTCTTCATAAAATCTGTGGTTTCTGTAGTTTTGTGCCCTTAGAAAGTCAGCAGTGCATTGCTACAGTGGTAGCATTGTTGCCTAACAGCTACAGATTCTCTGGTTTGATTCTTGGTTGAGGTGCCTTCTGTGTGGAGTCTACATGTCCTTCCTGTGTTTGTGTGGGTTTCCTCTGGGTGCACAAAGACATGTGTCACAAGTGTTTCTCTGTGGTCCTCTGCTGAAAATTGGCTTTTGTTCCAAGTCAGACTTTCCTGGTTAACAAACATTAAATAAAAATGACAAGCATTTGAATTTCAGACTTCATATTTTTCAGAAAGTACATGGAAACACAGAAGCTTTTATTCTAGCAATTTTCTAAGTTTATAAGATGGATATTTGAAAGGTGTCCTTATTTTTGGGACTGTATTACCCAATTATTGGCTTTGTCCCGTTTTTTTGTGCTACGGTTGAGGGCTATGGTAAGAACTGAATTCACTGAATACATTTGGGGGCTGTATTCTGCCATTACTGGCTTTGTCTGGGTGTTTTTTGCTAAGAGTTTGAGAGCTATGGTGAGAACTGAATTCACTAAATGGTAGCCATTTAAGTTTCAGTCTTCCTCTCTTTCACAAAACAGCTGATATGGCATAGTGGTATGTTGCTTTGACTGTTTTGCACAGTGTCCTGGGTTCAAGGCTTGGAAGTAAAATGTATGGTGGTAACACAGCATTTTATTCTAGCAACTTTCCAACATTATACAAACAGTGTTTAAAATGTGTCCCTGGTTTTTGGGCTTTTGTCACCCCCCCCCCAAAAAAAATAATGTTGGCTTTTTCCAGATTTCTTGTGCTGCAAAGTTCAGAGATACAGCTGAGTGAGTAGATTTTACAAGGAGCTGAGAGCTGCAGGGGAGCAAAAGTGTAGTGCTGCTTACGCTGAGTCTGCTCACATTGTTAATAGCACAACAGGTAGTATACTTGCTTTTGATGCAGAAGGATGTGGGTTCTACTCCCACAGTAGATAGATGCATTGCTGATACTGTACTGTGTTGCAAATGCGGTGGATGCTGCGTTACTTTTTGGCGAATATACTTAGTAACTATGAACCTGTTATCAGTTTGCCATCCATTCCCTATTGCAATATTACTAGCTTATCATTTTTTTAGTGTAAGATAGGCAATTTATTCCTCAAGGGCAACAGTCACTTTATTTGTAGATGAAACACTGAAATATAAAGTTGTTTGCTAGCAGCAACCTCTTCATTAGTTACAGATCTCTTTAATGTGGAATTATTTAGATGACTTTTATTCTTCAGAGATTGTACATATGTACTGATACTGGTGGACTGTAGAAGTTTGAGTAGACTTTTATGATGGAAATGTTCTGAATTGGGCAGTTTTGTCATTATTGGTGAATGCATTTTGTTTCATTGTTTATTGGAAAAATGTTCAAAACAATAAATTTAAAATGCCCTCTAAAATTGTACTATATTTTACAAGGAATATAATGTAATACAATCAGGAAGGTGTATGAAAGAGCATGTGTATGTTTCATGTACAAGGGGCCTGTGATTTGAAAATCAGCCCAAACCCAAAGTTAATCTTTATCTGCCACTGGCAAAATGTATTTTCTTTGACTGTGGGTTTCAATGCTGTTTCAATGAATGTGAGTTACAAGGGCAGGGAAGTTTTAATGCTAAGTCTGTTTTCATTGTGAGACTACATTACTTTATTTAGCAGATATCTATTAGTGTTTGCGCTGTAAAATGCAAAATAAAACTTTCAAATGAAATCCAAACCATCCCAGAAGTAAAGCAGTATGCATATTAGTGTTTATGGTAAATGGGATAAAATAGCCAAGTAATGGTTCATTGGAATGGCTGCAGGGGGAGGCTCCATTTGACCATGATTTTGTGAGGGAGGAAGGGCGGCAAACTCAAAGACAGCCCTGGCTGAACTATACCTCTCAACTGTCTAGATTTTTGCAGAATGAATAGATTTTTGCTTCTTATTTTTGGTTTGTTCCTCATAAAATTTGTGGTTTTCTGGGAAATCATTTAGGAATTAAGTCACTAAATAATGACAGACACTGAGTTTCAGACTTCATAACCTTCAGAAAAATGCATGCTAAAGCAAGACCTGTTATTCTATCAACTATCTCAGTTTATACAAGAGCAATTTTTAGTACTGTTTATATGTTCCCCCAACATATTTGGCCTTGTCCAGATTTCCTGCATTAACAGGTTGAGAGGTACGTGGAAATAAATTGCTTTATAGAATTAGGCAAATCCAAACCTCTCAACTGTCCCTGATTTTGGCTCAAAATGTTGCTCTTCCCCTAATAATCCCTCCGCAAAATGGCAGTTTTGGAAAACAACATGGTGGGTTTACAATTAATAAATAACTATAATAATCAGAGTTATAGATTGCTTTTATTTCAGAAATGCATGTAGATTATTTTATTTTGTCAGCCGCTCAAGTTAGCAGTACTAATATTAAAAAAAGTATCCCTTCTTTGACAGGTTCCCAGCTGTATTGTGTGGCTATTTTATATTTTTGCATCACATTTTTGGTCTGTTTTTCATAAAATTGTGTTTTTTGGCAAATTAGTGGCAAATAATTAAAGACTGAAATTAGAAAATAATGACAGACATTTCAGTTTCAGATTTCATCCCCTTCAGAAAATTCATACTAATGCAAGACCTACTATTCTATTATCTTTCTACATTTATAAGAGCAATATTTAAAAATTGTCCTTATTTTTAGGCCTTTGTCCCACTTCTATGTATGGCTTTGTCCAGATTTCTTGCTCTGATATTGAGAGGTATGACAAATGTGTCAGGGCCATCACAGTCAGCCAGAGACATTTCAAATTGTGACATACGTGTGGGTCTACGTTAAATATTCGAACATCGAAAATATTGAACATTACATGGTCGAGACCAAATGTTCGACATTTGGATGTTCGAACGTAAAAAAAAGAAAAGAAAAGAAAACACAGAAAAAAAACACTTTAACAGTGTAGACAGGGGGCAAGCATCCCTGCACCCCCCACACCCCCCTACTTAAATATACCAACTCTGAGACCGCACTTCAGTGCAGAAAAGGGAAATTCTCCCTATATGCACTGTATTGTGCCGTTGAAAGTCTATCTTCGAGCACTCAAAATTTCGAACTTTTGGTCTCGACCATGTAACGTTCGAAATTTTGAGCGTTCGAAGATTTGACAGGTACCCATACTTGTTGCACCCCACTCCCCCATGTAGTGACTCTGGATGTGTCCAAGCAAGGCAAGGAGCAGTTATGCAGTGTAAATGTGTAGAGTATCCCCCAATCCAAGGTAGACACAAGTACTACAGTGGCTTTTTATCTGTCCTTAATTTTGCAGAATGTTCTGGTTTCTGTCATATTTTTATACTGTTGATTTATGCTTATTATTCAGAAAGTGCCTGTTGCTCTGTGTTTAAGTAGCAATGCTTTAATGACCATCAGGTAAGCTTGTCTGATATTGTAAGATGCAAGTAAGTTTTAATAAGCATAATGTTAAAGAATTGCCAACATTGAAAGCCTTTCTGTTGTTGCCATGCAGAGAATACTTACATAACTAGATAATGTATAAGCCTTGGATATTGAAATGCATATGACAGTATTTGAAATAAAGGACATGATTACATTATTTTAAGAAGCTCATTACATTTGTTGGAGACTTGCAGTCAATTTTGCAGGCTTTACCTGCAAACTAAAAAGTTTGCCAATCTATCGTGTGTGGTCCATATCCTGTGCAGTAATTCTTTAAGCAATGTATGTTGAGCTTGTTTCTTGTTTGCTTTTCATTTTTTACTTTGATCATGTTTTCCCCATGAAACAAGTAGATAGTTGTTGTCAGGCAGCAGGTCTTCTTTGGATAAGAAACATTTTTACAAGTGGGGGTATCACATAGATTGCTAGTTTCAGCATGTTATTTGGTACTTTAATAAAGCTGAATATAAATTCTAATTAGAACTGCAGTGCAAGGAGAAGTGGTTTGAGTTGAGTGCTGCTTGTTTTTCTTATACTTGATTTTGACTGGCATTCCAGTAATGTATTTAAAAAGTAATTTTTTTTTTTATGCCTTGCAACCTTTTTGTTTCCATCTCGATATTAAGTAAGCTGTCATGCAGCCAATGCACTGAAATATTTTTTTTTTCTTCTACATTTCATTTTGTCTTTATTGGACTCTCATAATAATGGTTTGGCACCCAGGGCAGCATATTAAATTAAAGTTACAGTTTTTGTGGTTTTGAGCATAGCCCCTCCACTTTCTAGTTGGCCACACCCATTCCCATTGACCCCACCCATTCAGCTGTCTCCTGCAGGCCCTCATTGATTTGAAGTCACCAGCCACCACTGATTACAACCATTTAGTATAAATTCTTGCCTCTAATGTAAGGACTTTTGTTTGTTTTTCTTTTGCTTTGGAGCTTTTCTCCCTGGGCCTCTGCTGAAAATGAATCTGTATCCAGTTGGACTTTCCAGGTCAACAATTGTAAAATAAAACAAAATAAAATAAAATAAAAATAAATAAATTATAACGGAATCCCCACAGGGATCCAGGACCATCTGCCTACCACCTGCCACTGCACTCTCCTTCCTAAAACATCCCCTACTTCTCATACCTTAATCTACTTTCTGCCCTTAACTCACTCTTCTCACTAGCTCTCTCTAATCATCCTTGACTACTCTTTCTACTGTCTTCTAAAATCTATTAAGCAAATTGCCTCAGAGAAACATTCTAGTTAACTGTCTTGCCTTCATGCAACTACATTATGATAAAATTGGGTTTTTGTAACTACATACCCCAAAAACTATATTCATTTTAATGACATATTTCTTTTTGTACATCTTGAAATAGTTATGCTATAATCCTGATTATTGACACTGTATAACATTGTATTGCTACTTAATGCCTTGTAATAACCCTGAAACATTGCTGTTTAATGCAAATTTATAATGAAAATTGTATAATATGTTTGAGCTTTTCTGCCCGGGCCTCCGCTGAAAAAGGGCTCTTCAGCTCAGTCGGACAATCCTGATCAACAAATGTAAAATAATAAATAATAAATAAATAAATACTAAAACAGTTGTCTGACAAGCGGATCCCTCAAGCGACAGAAAAGTTAAGGTCTGAGGTAAATTTTTAATGACAGCCAGCAGACTCAATAGTCCCAGGTCCTAACAACACCTTTTAACGGAAAACTAAAATACTTTGTGGCAGAATGTGATAAACAATAAGGGATTCAGGACCACCTGTCTACTGAAAAAGGTGTCATGGCAATGATCTGACAGAAAAATAAGTTTTGATGTTAACATTTTTAATGACAACCTTAAAATCAAAAGTTATAGCCCCTAGTCACAAGTTTTGAAGAAAGGTTAAACATTTTTCTCAAAAAAAAAAATCAATTATTTGAAAAACATTTCCCACCGGGAGTACTGGTCAAAAAATATTGAATTGCAGGTTAAACTTTTAGTGACAACCACTAAAACTACTATAGACTTTACCAAATCTTTCTGACAGAAAAGAAAGTACAGCTGCATAAGTAAACTGCCCATAAAAGTAGATGTCTGAATGATCACTGCTGCAGTAGTCTTAGCTGTATGGGTTACATCCAGCCTAGAATGCAACAGCCAGTCAGCTTCCAAAGCTTAAGGGTACCTTCTACATGCCCAGACCATTGAGAGCTTGAACAGAACAAGAGAAATTTAGCAGTCTGAGTGCCAAGCTAGAAAGAGTTTTCATGCCAAATGTATGACTAAGGCTAGGGCCTTGAAAAAGGTCAATGATAGGTATATAACAATTAGTGTCCTCACCCTGGCAAATAAAAATCATACAAAAAATAAGGTGGGTGGAGGGAGGGAGCGGCTACTGCAGTAGTGACCATTCAAACATCTACTATTAAGGTATATTTACTTATACAAATGTACAATATTCATCATTTAATCACTGCTGTGGCAGCCTTAGCTACATGGGTAGAATACCATCACTTATAATATTCAGGAGGAAGAAGAATGAGGGTACAGGAGCTCCTGAGGAATGGTCCTAGAAAATCCTGCTCTAGACTTGGAGAAAGTATAGTTTGAAGTGCTTTGTAAAAGTAAGTAGAGAGAACTAAGTTTCACCATTAGAATACTTCTAGAATCCATCCCTTGCCAAAAAGCCACTGATGAAGCCAAGACCTTAGTAGAATGTGCCCTGACCCTGTCTAGAACTGAGTTTCCATGGTGGGAACAAAAGCAGATAGTAGAGGATAACCATGTAAAAATAGCCTGCTTTGACATATAATAATGAATAACTGATCAGAATTTCTGAAAGTTTTAGTCCTGTTAAGATAGTATTTGAGTTGTCGGTGGACATCTAGAGTATGAAGAATTATTTCCCCCTTAGTTTATGATATGAAAAGTAGACAGGGACATGGACATTCTGGCTTAAAGAATACTCAGACACACCACATTAGGTATACATGAAGAATTAGCTCTCAAAGAAACCCTATCTTTGTGAAAAATAAGAAAAGAGTGACCCCACCATGACAGCTTGCAACTTAAAACATTCTTCTTGCAGAATTCAAAGCAAGCAGCAAAACTGTTTTCCATGTTAAGAACCTCAAATCAGCCTTATGAACTAGTTCAAATGGAGCAAGAGTTAACTTTTCCAAAACAAAATTAAATCCCACAGAGGAACCACTTATTTTCTAGGCAAACAGGTATGCAAAACCCCTTTCAAAAACATCTTGATAAGGGAAGGTATTGAAAGAGGGGAATCCATGAGCAGACATCTTTACTGCAGAATCAGAGAAATATTAGCCTTAAAAAGATCTTGATTCCTAGTATTACAGCTACTAGAAAATCTTTTCCATTTGCTAATACATGATTTGTCACTAG
The DNA here is from genome assembly GCF_019279795.1 of Protopterus annectens. Classification (NCBI taxonomy): domain Eukaryota; kingdom Metazoa; phylum Chordata; order Ceratodontiformes; family Protopteridae; genus Protopterus; species Protopterus annectens. Next base: position 1,594,207,038 of record NC_056739.1, read on the forward strand.
AAGATTCTTTGCCTCCTTTAATACCTGCTATACATCCTAGGAAAATAGGTGGCTAAACAGTATTAAATGTCAATCAGTTAGTTGAAGTTGATTCAAGTTGCAGTGTATCAAACAGTCCCAGTCTTGTGTGAGAAGGCCCAGCCTTTGAGGAAACTTGTGGTAATTGTCCTTGGCCATTTTCAAAAGAAGGGAGAACTATTGTTTTCTGGGCCAGAAGGGAGTTACCACAATGATCTCTAGAAAGTCCTTCGGAATCTTCAGAATAGCTCTGAATTTCAGTGATCCAATGAAATGAATATGCATTAGTTTCCCAACCCTGCTTGTTTTTTTTTTTGTGAATGGAGACAAAATATCTATCTAAGGTATTTCCCACAGCTGGATCAAATCCCAGAAGACCCCCAATTCAATTTAAATTCATGAGGGTCTTCCTGGCTTGTTCTGCTTCTCTGCCCCAATGTTTTGCAATACCAGAAAATGTGAGATACCCATACAACCTTATAGGCACTTATTAATTAACTAACTAACCATTTTTGCATTTTTGCATTCCAAAACTCATTTTTAAAAAAAAATCACATGTAAAACTACATGGAAAAAATAATAATGTACTTTCATAATAAATAATATTAGCAACAAGAATTATATAACAAAGTTCTTTTTAAAAGCACATCATAAAAATTTGAAAAAAATTGTTATGTATTATAGCTTGGTTGAATGTAAATGTCAGCAATAAAAAATATATAAGAAAGTTCTGTTTTTAATGTATCATAAAAATGATTATGCATTACAAGTTCTTAATCTATATAACCTATTTAATAAAAAATTATTTTAGCTTTATGAAGATCGGTCCTTGGTAGTGATTGCTTGTCTGGCTTTTTCAACGTTACAATGCTTTAATTTTGGTTTATGAGTGTTTGTGTAATGCATACACCTGTTGATTGGTGCCAGATATAGATCTACTCTTTTCTGTTGAAGAGAGATGTTTTAATGAAGTATCTAGGAGATACCTCAGGAATAAAATCCTGTTAGAAGGAGTAAATATGACTTTAGGTTGCTCTTCAGGAAACCTAGTCTGTGACAAAGATCAATCTTACTCAAGTGAGTGATTCCTAACACTTTGCAAATTTAAGCAAGCCATCTAAATAAGGAAAAAGGTAAATACCTTATAGTCTGCAATAGGTTATTACTGCAGACATACACTGTGAAAATCCTAGGAGCAGTATATAACCCAAAGGATAATGCAGAGAACTGAAAGTGCAATCCTGTAACAGAAAACTTAAAAAAAAATTGAAATGTGAGGCTATAGGAAAATGTTGATGACAAGGACCCTTTAAGTCTAGAGCAACCAAAAAACTGAAAAGGGAAATAAGAGGTAATAAATTGTAAAGGGATAGCATTTTGAACATTGATATTTTCACAAATTGACAGAGAAAGGAAATACATAGTACCATTCTGCTGTCAGACAAATGGGAACAGGTTAAATTACCCCCCAAGACAGCAGATGGTGAATGGCAGGAGGGAAAAAGTTTGATCTAATTCCTTGTGAAAGATGGAAGAGACTCCCATTGCCATCTATACCCCTGATAGATCACTCTCAGAATCCATTTGGCTGAGATTATCCATTGCCCAACAGAAAGAAAATAGAGAGTGAGATTTGGGGGAAGAATTAAAGGACTGTGAAGGTCTGAAGCTTGTTGATGGTCATTCAGACTTGTCAGACTGTCCTGCCCCCCCACCTTTGTTTTTGATCTTCCTTGCCATTGTTTTCTGTTTCTTTTTTTTTTTTTTTTTTTTTTGAATGTCCACTTGCCAGACGTTTGCTGTGTCTGCTTGTTTTGGTTTTTATAACACAGTCTGGAGTTAGGATGAAATTTTACCAACCTTGAAGAAGGAAGGCTGAGAAAAGCTGAGTCAGCCCATGAATCAGTTTCCTTCTCTCATTCCACTTTTTCAAGACTTCTACAGCAGATGGTTCAAAAACAAACTCCCTATCAAGGGAAGAATTCAAATTTCCAGCTTAATATCATTGGTTAAATTTTGAGAATGCATCCATACAAACCATTTCATATCAGGCCTGGCCTGGAAGATGCATCAACCAAGTCATAAATGCTTCAAAGAATGTTTGGATGCTTGAAACCCAAAAGTAATGAGGGAATTTGGAGCAGATATGCCCTCGAAAGGAAGGAAAGTTACAACAATGTTCCTCTTTTTCTTCAAATGAAGCATGCAACCAGTTTAGCATGTGAGCATGACAATAAAGACTCCTAAAAATAAGAGCGCCAGTGGAATACACTTTTTTCCTAAATCTGTCAAAAGCTTTGCCACCCTTATTAGAGGGAGAGGGATTAGCATTTACTAAATGTTTAGCTGCAAGATCAGATCTGGGATTAGGAAAAAAAAGATTCAGTAAGATTGAAGAGTTTTATACCATCTAGCTGCCTTCTAAGGAAGCTATAGGCTGGCTGTCAGGCAAGTTGCAGGCTGTAATAAAAACGTCTCCAAAGCTGTAAGAACAGGAGGAACAGAAGTAAGTTGAGGAAATTCTAGTTGTAATAAATCTTAATATTTTTCAAGGAAACTGGAATGCCATTATTTTTCCACTGAAAAGGTTCATTCATCCTAGATATAGTTTCAGATAAAGAAAATTCTTCTAAGGGAAACTCAGAAAAATATTCTCTTCAGAATCAATTTCTTGAGGAGAAGAAATAGAAGTTGCTCCCTCACAATCATAGCCATGGTAATCACAATGGGAATCTTCAGAGAAAGAAAAATACCTTCTTCTATTAAAAGTAAATCAAGAAATGAGAAGGGTTATGAGCCTGAACCCTGAGCTAAGCCCAATAAGTCATCCCTGTTTAAAATACCAGAGACAGGAGAAGATAAATGTTTTTCTGATTCTTTTTAACAGGAATTTCAACAGAAACAGACCAACACCTAACAGGGATATAACCCTGAGGAGCAGGGCATCCCAGTCTGTCTAAGCAGAGAAATATTCTCTGCTCCTTCCAATGAGACTGACAAGAGTGGTACTCCCATGCCCACTAAAGACATTCCAACAGCCACAGAGGATGTGCCTAATCCCTAGTCCATGGTGGCTGGAGGGACTGTACCAAAGGTAACCGAGGAAAAATATGACTGACTGAGGAACCAGAAACAGCAGCTCCAAAGTCGCCTTTCTTCTTTAAGTGGCTGGAGGAAGGAAGAACTGAGGAGCCGGTAAGCTGTTCCATGGTAAAGCTGAGAAGCAAGCCTGTAGTTCAGGTAAAATTGGCAGCAGTAGACAGTAAAAGGTAAGTAGCAAGAATGACATACACATCCCAGCCACTAAACACAAATTATAAAAAAATTACAAAAATTACAGTACATGTCAAAATAATTAAAATTTATACCAAAAGTAATAAAATCACCAGTCTTCCAACTTACAGAAAATTACATGACATTCAAACAAAATTACATTCCTAACATAAAACAAATAATTTCTCTGAAAAGGTGCAGTTTTATTCATAAAATAATTTGTGGAAGTTTTTTTTTCTCTCAAAGGGAACTTATCCACCCAACAATGGAGAAATGCTAGCTGACTGTTGATATGTGAAAGACCACAAAAGGAGCACTCTTTTGCAGCCAGAATGCTATGACAGGCTTGTTGCTCAAACTCCTGATTTATTTTTAGCACTACCTGATTTCTCAATGGTCTGGGTGCACAGAAGGTGGCCTTAAGCATTGGAAGCTGCATGGCTATTTTCTAAGTAGGAAATAACCTGTATAGCTAAGGCTACTGTAATAATGATCAAATGATGAACATCAACTTTTCTTCACAAAAAATGATGAACTGGATGGTATTCCATATGGTATACTTACCTGTCCAGCCTTGTTGAAGCACTAGCTGACTGTTAATCACTCAAAGCCCACAGGATGACTGCACTTTGATGGCAATATAGTGCTGAAATTTGGCAAAATAACCACTGATTTTACACTGCTTTCCTGAAACTTTACAGTGGCTATGTTGTGTGGAAGATGTCTTAAAGCTTTGGAAGTTAGTTGGCTGGTCTGATCCTTGGCAGGAAATCCCATTTAGTTTAGGCTATTGCAACAGTGATCTAATAATGAACATTGACATGTAACTGCATAATGGCATACAGCAATTTGAAAGACGGGCCCCTGAAATTACTTCCTTAAAATTTTATACCAAAATTATACATAGTTAAAAATCTATAACCCTGCACACCAAGCAAGTGGCAAAATGGAAACTGATAAAATATGAAATATATCTCTTCTTTAACATTAATTTCAAAAAATGCCTATAACTACCAAACTTAACATTTTCAGTACAAATATTCAAAAAGGCATCAATGTGCCTCCATCACCTGAACTATGACACCGAACATGTTCAACTCAGATTCAAAATGAGATTAGTAAAACACTTATAATGGAACTGTGCAACAGTCCCAAGTAGTCTGACAGAAGGGTGCCTAAAACGACTACCCTAAAAATTTCATACCAAAATTCCACAAAGTTCAAACGTAATAGCCTAGTACAACAATAACTTAGTTAAAATAGGCTGAGGAACTGTTTTGCATTAATATGTGCTACAAAAACATGCAAATATCATACATAAATTACTAAAAATAACATTAATCTTGCCAAAGAAAAATGCTGATGTCTACTCTACAAGTGTAATAAGACATTTAAAGGTGTGCACGCTACAGATATTACTGAATGTATACAGAGTTACAAGGCAAATCTCAGTGTATGCAGTAATGTGCATGCCATGCACCCATCCTCATGCTTTTTTGTTGATATAAGTGGAAACTGTTTTCCAAAATATTGTGGAAAATATAAGAAGTTATAATGCTTAGTATGACATTGTTTACTATAAGCAGTTTATTACAACCATTTAAAAATATTTCTCTTACCTCAAAGCATGCTTAGGCAAGAAGAAGAACAAATATTTAGACAAGTGAAATGAAATGTTCTGGGGACAAGTATGTATCTGAAAGGACAATTATTTTTGCCAGAGGAATTTACAACTTTTTTTTTTTAATTTATTAGCCAGTTAGGCAAACTCATCTAAGTTGAATCAAACTCTCCCCTAGAAGTGAAGCCAAGGTAACAGTATTCACAGCCAACTTTTTTCTATGAACGGTAGGCTTTAAATTCTGTAATATCTGGTCTTTATGTTTCACTTGAAGAAGAATGTGCAAACTAGGGTAGATCACTGAAGGGGAAATGTATTCTGCATTTTGTATTAAAAATCAGATTATAACAGAAATGTTTGGAGATACAAAGCTACCTTTTTCCTTTCCTTTTAAAGGCAGGAAATCCATCTTAATTTATAATCACATATGTGCTATGTTTCAATTTGACAGAAGCTGTATAAAGCAAGTGATCAGATTACTTCATTCTGGGTATCTGAACTGAAGTTCCGCCTCTTTTTCCGGAAGAAAAAGGTTTGTAGATAAAACTAATTAGAATGCTTTAATGTAGCAGATACAGAGAAAAGTATTGATAATCCATGCTCATTTGCTGGTACTACATTTGCTTGTATGGAAATATGTGCATGCGTGCATGTTTCTTGAAATCTGTAGCTGTTGCTAAGATTACTATTAAACCATATTTTGTTATGATGTATTAAAAGACTTTTAAATGCTTTTATTGAGAGGTCATTCCAGTAAGGACAGCACAGCAGCACAGAACCTTAGCATTGCTGATTCCAGAATTTGGTAGTTGGCATGGGTGCTTTCTGCACATCCCCTTTGTCCATGTGGGTTTTTACAGGGTGTTCCACCTTCCTCCCCATTTCAAAGACACGTCAAAGGAGAACTGGTTGTCTTCAAAATCTCCATAGGTATGTGTATGCTACGTGTGTGTATGTGCAGGTGTAGTCATGCAATCTGTGATGGGATATTTCCCTTCTCAGAATTAGTTTTCTCTGCTAACACCCACTCGGTATCAGGATACACTCTAGCTTCCCATGATCCTAAACTGGCTTAAGTAGGTCAGTGCAGTATGAATGAAAAAATGAATGTGTGAACAAATCATCCTGTCAGCAGAAAAATGTACAAGGTTACAATATATATTACAAACAACATAAGGCAGTGTGTGTGTGTGTGTGTGTGTGTGTGTGTGTGTGTGTGTGTGTGTGTGTGTGTGTGTGTGTGTGTGTGTGTGTGTGTGTGTGTTTGTGAATGCGTATGTATGCACATCTATGTGAGCATATGTATGCTTGTGTGTGTGTGTTTTTAATACATTAGACTTGAAACTCCAGATTCCACCCCTCCCCCCAGTGGACCCCATTCACTCAGAATTTTCCAAGAAAGGCTTGCATATTGACAGTATGTAGAAAATACATTCATAAAGTAGATGGTGACAGAAAGCCAATGCCAACTGAAAGACAGTTAACTGATTATAGACTGCAGCTAGATAATGCTGACAAGGGTAGGAACCAGATGTCATTATTTAAGGGAAACATAAAGCCATGCTTCCAAGCTCTCAGTGGAAGAAAACATGATATATGAAGAGAATTCACACAGATAACTTTCACAAGCTATCCAAATGCACATTTTAAAATGTTTACCTATACCAGATTTTCCATGCTGAGTTTTACATTGAAGGACAGTCCTATCATTCATAGCAGTTATTTATATGGAGAGAGTTTGGTGCATAATATTGTCCACGTCCCTATTTATTTTGTATGTGTATGTACCACACGTACCTGTAAACTGACAAGAAAATGATGACCAAACTATCTTCAATACGCATCACTGACCGCTACTGTTGCTTTGGAGATTGCTTACTACTAATTCTCATGCTGAAGAATGTAACACAACTGTGACATAATGCACTCATATATTAAGTGCTTAAAAACAGGTTGTTACATGGAATTTATATTTATAATAGGTCTTAATACAGCTATGAGTACCATATTAATCACACTACCTTCATTTTTTATATAACCCCCAGGGGGACCAGGTATTCTAAACCATTATCTGGTCATTGGAACAGTTATTGCCAGACAGCATACAGTAGTTGTTGGGTAATTCTCAAAAAAGTAGGCATTTTTTTTTTTTTTACTTTTTACATTCCCAATGCATAACCCACCCTAAGACTGTATGCCATCAATAATACTGCATTGGTGACTAATATCAGCACAACTTTATACAAAACTTCATTGTCATCTTGTGTTATCCTTGGGCAATATCACCAATATGGCAAGTGACAGACTACAATTAGATCGTATTTACTGCAGAGATACACTTTCTGATGAGGTCACTGGTAAACCCTTCTCCTTGTTTGGGCTACCACATGCTCCACAAGCTAACACAATGACATCTGATCAATGTATTGAACATTACTATATTAATTCATTTTTTTACTATGATTATCATTTTATATATACTTTTAAACATATATTTTTATTTTCGTATCTAAAGCTAAATGCCTTATACATTAATATTGTTTAGCTCACTTTACTTTCTGCGGCTGAGAATCATCTACAACTACTTCTGCTTCTATTCCCATTTCTTTCCTCATTATAGGGCAAGAATTCAACCTGCGTGTGACATTAGTCCAGGGTGACAGGGTTTTGTACTTCAGACATTCTATTCATCTCCTACATATGTCCTTGTAGCACTTAAGAGGTTGACTTGGCGAGGAAATTGTCACTTGTACAGGTTATGTTACGACTCAAGAAGCCTTCCTGTCTGGCAGCTAACACAGAGGATTAAGGCTATAACTTGTTAATAAGTTACCTCTTGCAGTACAAATTATGTATTAAAATTGCTCCCTCCCCTTTTTGAAAGTAAAGGAGCAAGAAACATACTATTGACTGGGCCTTTTTAAAATGCTGTGTAGGCCTGCTTACTTTTAACTTAAATTTTTTGTGATAAGGCAAAGTGGGTACATCCCCTAATCAGCTGTTAAAAAAATCACAATAGATGTCCATGTTGTAGGCATTCCCTTAACATTTCAGCTTAAACCTTTTAGTTCAGAGAAAGTAGAGTTGATGCTGGTGATGTTTGGTGAGACAATAACATGGTGACAGTTCTGAGTGTTAGCTAGTGATGCAAAACTGTAGAAAAACGAAAAGAATTGTGCTATAACACTAAATAAATTAGCAACTGTTAATAATATAGCAAAGGGTCAAATATAAATGTAGTCGTAGACAGATAGAAGGCAGAGTTACCCAAATTGCTTAAAGAATTTTTCCACAGACATTCTATACCTAAGTTCAAACTCTTAGGAAACTTAAAAGTCCCCTTGACATCCTCCAGCTTGTGGTGTAATAATGCAACCATCTGGTGTTTCTGGCAGTTCAAACATAAAATACCAGAAAACTGATCTACACTAACTAGCAGATCTCTCATCCCCTGCCATATCCCAAATTCCAGTTAAATATCACACACAGAGAAAAATCACAATCAAATTATTTAAGCAACCTTGCCATACAAAACATCAGTTAGACCCATGGATGAAGTACGTACATAATAGGCAGTCGACCATGAGCTAAAGATAAAATTTCCAGTGAGATTTTCTGAGGATTTACCACCCTGAAGAATTATCAATAGGACATTACATTAAGTCACACTGGGGAAAGAAAGTGGTTATTTTTTGCATTTATACCTTCTTTTGGTTCCATATCACCCCATGATCTTTCTATAGATGTAATTTCATCAATTTGGATTTCAGGAGTAGAGAAGGGACTGTCTTTCAGGCCTTTCTCCATGCCAGATGAGATTGACTAGACCAGTGATTCAAATCTATTAGAAGTAGGTAAATGTTCCTTGAAGAGGGATATGTTCACCCCAGTCTTGTGGTCATTTTTGCTACTGTATAGATTCCTATAAACACTAAAGAAAATGCCATGCATTAAACATTTTAAGCCAGTCAGTCCTAATCACTCTACAGCTGCCTACATTACAAATGTCAGAAATCTCGGTAAGAAAAAAAAGACAAAAATTGAACTTGTTGATTATAAGGTAAAGTATCTACCAAGGCTTGAGATGCATTCCATTTTATGTTTCCAAAAGTTATAAAAACATATATTGTGAAATACTACATCTTCAGGTATGGGTATTCTTATCTTGCTCAATAATTCGATCTCAGGAAACTGTATCTGTTCTGATGAGATACAATAAATCTTACTGGCAGACATTTCCAGTCTTTCATATGTTAATACGTTTAGATTTATTGCCTGGTATAGGAAGTCTACAATAATTTTAGAACAGCACCTACATTTCTTAGCATTTATTTTAAGTATGTGAAAGATCACATTTTAAGAGGGGAGTCTTTAATTATCTGATGTCAAGTGGTTCAAAATGAATGCTTCTTTTCACTATAAAAATTGTTAGACCTTATTCAGATGAATATTATTGCTCAACTTGTCACTACCTGCATAGAAGAAAAATTGCCTTGATTTTGTTTTATCCCAGTGTTGAGGGTATGACTGCTACTCTTCCAACATTACCTCCACTGTGCACCTTGGATCATAGTGTATAATGCTATTAAAGTCACAAGTGCAGTTTCAAAAATGATACATGCAATAAAATGTATTTATATTATTATAAACCCCATTTTGAAAGAATAAAACAAAGGCTAAACAATACAAACTGGAAGCTATTATGTTTGTGTAAGAGATTTGAATAATGGGCATATCTAAATATATATGTGACAGTAATCTGAAAAAACTGTATAAAGTCAAAGCCAAACAGGAATGCTGCTACTAAATTATCACCAGAAACATTTACAGAGAATTTCGAAACAAGTTGAATTGTTAAAAGGTGTATCACAAATATAAAACATAGCTAACAAGACTCAATACAATACATTTGCTAGATTATTGCCACAAGTAATTCACAGTGCCAAGTCTAAATATGAGGAAGGTTTGATTAAAATACTAGATAACAGAAAGATATTTTACATATGTGAACTCACAGTTTGAGTTAGGTCACTTCTACATGATTCTTTAGTCCATGTCTAATTGACTATGTTTAACATTGTTAATTAATACTTCTGCTAACAGGAAGCGCTCATATCAGACAGTAATCAGTGAAGTGCTTTATTCCAGTTGTTCAACATCAACAAAAGAATGAGATCATTCTGCTCACTAAAGGTAATACAAATGTGAGTAGTACCTGACAATACTCCAGGTTACTTCATATATTTCTTCTAGGATAAAACACATTCTATGATGAATATTTAAGAACATTATTAGACTTGGATTTTTTTACAAATCAAATAACATTTAAATCTTCATTCAAACTATGTTATTTCCTTAGTTAAGACAAAAAAAGAAGAAAAAAAGAATATAAGTAAAAGTACGACCCTGTAACAAGATGCCCAGGTTGATAAAGACATCTTTACATGCTGAATGTTTAAAACTTAATTTCTGGATAAGTGAAAGACAATTTGAATGTAACAGTATGGAGTCTGCATTCCTTGATGGCCTTTGGGACTGAACGCTGTGTATCACTTCTGTCAAGTAATCTTGATCTTATACCTATGTACCTAAAGTGGTCTGTAATACAGGAGGATATCTCTCTCTCTCTCTCTCTCTCTGTGTCTTTTTTTCCTCTACATCCCCTGCTCCTTCTTTATATTATTTTAGCCACCATATTTTGTAGGGCGTAAATCTGCTATACCTTATTATATCATACTCGTGGCAGCAACGTGGAAATGGCTTATTGACAAATCTCTGATCCTGCAGGCTCTATAATGATGCAAGGTAACCACAACAGATTTATGCAAGCAGTGAGGCATGAGGAGGCATGAAACAGATGTACCTTAGATACATCTCCTGTGTGCTTTATGGTTTTGCTAGTCCTCGTCAAATGTAATGTGGATAAGTTTCCATGTGGGTGAGTTCATCTCCCAATAATGAACTCCCTGATCATTATCTTTTGCAAAAAAAAACACTACTGGTATAGTTTCTAACTGTGTACTAGAAATGATTCCTTTTGTTTTTTTTTATTTTTTTCTTTTATCAGCCACTGAGTTGCTGTATATAATTCTGGGGGTTAAGGAAGTGCAGAGGAGCTTGTCCAATACATAATAATAATAATAATAATAATAATAATAATAATAATAATAATAACAATAGCAACAACATTTTAAAGGTTTCATCAGGTTGAGTTCCTAACGAGTTAAACGTATTATGTTGAGACCCTGCTGAGATGAAGGTCAGGAACTCATATGTGACGTGTGCTCAGCTGTACTTGGAGAGAAATAAATCTTGTACATTTTTATATTTAAAGTAGTCATTAGCTGATTAAATAATTGCTTTCATACAACACTTTATAATGTTTCTCTACTTTGTGAAACTATTCATCAAATAAAGGCAATAATAACACGGAAACAAATCAATGCCTGTACTGTTAAAGGAATGATTTTCTTAGTCTCGAATTTATCTGATGAGTTAAAAGGCACCAAACAGAGGCCCAGATCACTTGCTCACATGGTGGAGACAATTTGAGGGAGAAGAGACAGGATGATCCTCTTCCTGATTTCCTTTCCATGTGAGGATAGTGCAGGACTGTGTTGGGGACACATGACAGAGGCAAATGAGAGCCAGAGATTATACCAAATCTACACAGTCTTGTTCTACTGTGTATTAGTAAATCAGAGTGAGGGACATATCACCAGGTATTTATTTCATTATTTCCTTTGATTACTAGTAAAGTCCATCCTGGAAAAGCCCATTTTCAGCAGAGGCCAGGGAAAAAAAGCTCCATACTACATACATTTGCACAGACAGTTAGCATAAGATAACAGTAAAAAGATATTATATAAAGTACAGTTGCATACATAAACTTACCAATACAGCAGATGTTCAAATAGATCATTGTTGCAGTAGCATAATGCTATATGGGACATAATCCTGCCAAACATCATGTGGCCAGCCAGTATACAAAAGCTTTTGGCCACCTTTCATGCACACCATATGTCTGAAGCAGCACAAGGGTGTGCTGGTATAAAAGCAGACAGACACCAAAACTCAGAACTTTCTTTCCTCACAAAAAGGAAGGCTGTAAAGAGGAACAAAAAGCCCACATCCAAATTTGGGAAATTATATACTAGGAGAAAAAAAGAAAGGACGGTACCAAAGCAACCCCACCCTAGCAAAAGGAAAGGAGAGAGTATGGTCATGTAAGTAATTTACCATAGCAGTAGATGGCCAAATGATCACTGCTGCGACATCCTAAACTATATGGGTTATATCCTGAGTAGAATATAACAATTGGCCAGCTTACAAAAGTTTTGGGGCTCATTTAAAATGCCCAAACTATCAGACAGGATTGGGCACCAAGTCCTTCAGAGCTTTCCTGCCCTGAACAGTGTTCCATTGTGAGCTTTAGTGGATCAGTTGTTGGCTAACCCTGTTCCATTGCTGGGCAAACACATTCTCTTTGGGGAAAACCTACTGCATTCACTTTTTGTTGTTTAAAGTCACTTTCCTGATTAGGAAAATCTTTTACACTAGGAAATTGTGGTTTTATTGACTACCTCACAACATATATGCACTTTTAAATGAAAAGAGACTTTTTACATGACAGTTTCAAAGCTGTTTTTCCAGTATTTAAAACTATGATTAACACAGGATAGGATCCTCAGGGATCAAGAAGAAAAAGTGATGAGGGGATGGTGGGAGGGTGTTAGTATTGCAACAGTGATCTACTAGAACATCTACTGTTATGGTACGTTTAGTTGCATAACTGCATTACATTCATTGTGAGATCATAGCACAACTACACTGGATGATTGCCAAAGGCTAGATAACCAAGAAGAAGGCGGAGAGGTCAAAGTGCAGTAGTCTTTGGAGAATAGATGTAGCAAATCCTATCCTGGCCCTAAAGAATAAGTCAATCTTATAATGCTTAGAGACAGTGTATACAGAAGAGCAAGCTGCTGCCTATAGGATTCTAGACAGCATCCCTTTCCAAAATGCCCTAGTAATAGCCAGAGTTCTGTTAGAATGAGCTTTGGCCTTATAATGCAGGATCTTTTCATGGTCAGAGTAACAAAAAAGGAAATAATGAGCTAACTAGGTTGAATAAGGAGAAAGTAACAGTCGGCTACCTGTCAGGTGCCAGGATCCGCCACATAACGCATGCACTCAGGTCCCTCAACAACGTGGACAAATATGACTGTATTATTGTATATGTGGGTGTGAATGATCTGAGACATACCTCCCTAGACTACATGAAAAGCAACAAGGAGGAGCTCACAGATTATGTAGCCCAGGTGGGTATGACCCTAGCCCTGAGCAGCCTCCTACCATCACCCAGAATGATACCACAGTACAAGCAGAAAATTATTGATTTCAACAATTGGCTAAGTTTCTGGTGTCATTCTAAAGGGGTCCAGTATCTGTCTGTTTGGGATGACATGATTGACAGACCTCGACGCTTTGCCAGGGATGGCTTGCATCTCTCACCCCTGGGCTTCTGGATACTGGCCAATGCTCTTGCCACCCCTATAGTGTCTTTTCTAGGCAGTGTTCCAAAGACCAAATTACCACTGTAACAGCTACAAACAAATCCAATCTGAGAGTCATGCTCAACGCTAGAAGTCTAAATCTCAAAATGTACTCACTCGAAGCACTCCTTTAAATGGAGAACATTGACATTTGTGCTGTAACAGAGACCTGGTTCAAGGCAGCAGAAAAAACCTTGCACTACCAGCCTATAACTCATTCCATACTTTTCGACCCCGGATCTTGGACCGAAACTCCAAAGGCGGTGGTGTTTCCAGATTCAAAAAGGATGCGCACACCTCCAGACTGGTAGCCCCAACATAACGCATCAGAGATACTTCAGGTGCAACTAACATTGGGTAAGACAGTGATTCGGGTTGTAGCCTGCTATAGGTCCTTAACAATGTCTCAGGACTCACACTACACATTCCTAAGCACCCTGGAGAATATTAGGGTCCAACCTAACACTCTCATACTGGGCAACTTCAACTACCCCTCCATTAACTAGGACAACTACTCATGTACCAACACACTTGCCCAACATTCCTGGAATTCATTAATTCCAATGCCCTGGATCAGCTCGTTCGTACCCCCACTAGAGGTAGCAACATCCTTGACCTGGTCATTACTAACATGGTCGACCATTTCTCTACACCATTAGTCAACTTCTCCCTGGTTAAATCTGACTACAAACTACTCACCTTGAAGATCCACATCCCTCCCACCTGCCCCACAAAGGTAACCACCATGAAAAACTTCTCCAAAGCTAACCTTGGGCTCCTAAAAACAGAGGTGGCTAACTTCACGGCACCCATGCAAATGAAGAATAGTTGCATGGCCGCCGAATCATACACCAATCCACTGTACGAACATGTACACAAATGCATGGATCTCGCCATACCCAATAGAACCAAGATGCTCTCCTCCAAAAAAAGGAAGACAATCTGGTGGTTGCCTTCCATAAACAAACTCTACAACAGAAGGAGGAAACTAATGGGGAATAAGGTGAAGTCCTAAGACTGGAAAAAACTCCCTCATCAAATCCTCTAAAGCTATCTATGAAAACAGAATTGCAGCAGATAGTAAAGACAACCACAAGGCCCTCTACAGATATGTAAAGAATCTCCAGCAATACCCAAATTTGCACTGAGCTACTGCACAATGGTACCACCTATACCGAGCCAACAGATATTGCCAATATATTGGCCGACAGATTCAGTGCCAACTTTACCCTTCTCTCCCCCATCAAAGGACCAATCACAATACGAGCAGACTGTCAGGCACCCAGTATTACTGCTGCAGAGGTTAAAACAGCACTGTCCAAGGTCAAGAATACAGCTTCTATGGGACCTGACAATATCCCTGCCTGTATTCTACATGAACTACAGAGTGAACTGGCACTTCACCTGTGTACCCTATTCAATCACAGCCTCACCTCAGGCTTTGTCCCTACTGAATGGCACACTGCTACAGTCATCCCTGTCCATAAAGGAGGAGTGACTATAGACCCTGGGAACTATCGCCCCATTAGCCTGATGAGTCTGATATGCAAAGTTATAGAATGCATCATCGTGGACCTAATAAACAAGTATATAGGGAATCTCCAAACCCTGGATTCCGCACAGTTTGGTTTTGTGAAGGGTTGATCATGCCTGCTCAACCTGGTTGACTTCTTTGAGCCAGTCACCAGAGCTGTGGATGATGGCAAGGTGATTCATACAGCCTACCTTGATCTGGCCAAAGCCTTTGATACCATTCCCCACTCAGGAATCACAGAAAAACTCACTAAGCTAGGCATCAACCCCTATATCACTAGCTGGCTTGCAAACTGGCTCACAGATAGAACCCACAGTGTGGAAGTAGCTGACTCCAAGTCCGACTGCCAACCAGTCACAAGTGTAGTCCCACAGGGTTCGGTCCTGGGTCCTCTCCTATTTGATATCTACTTCTCTGAAGTCTAAGCCAACATGAAGGGACTCTGGCTGACAAAGTTCACAGACGATTGCAAGTTGGGAGCTATTATTAACTCCCCAAGTGATGTTGACATCCTACAGAAACACCTCACTGAGACCAATGATTGGTGTCAGAACCATGGCCGTAAGCTCAATGCCAAAAAATGTGTCATCATCCCCTTTGGGTAAAACCCATTTCCCATGAATTACCACATCGATGCTAGTCCATTGAACATAGAAGGCATTGTAAGAGATCTGGGAACAAAGGTTGACAGCAACCTCTCTTTTGACCACCACATTGCCACTGTGGTCAGAAAGTCCTTCTATGTGACACATCTTATTTCTAAGGGTTTTGCATCCAGGAAGAAAAGATTATTGTCTCCCTTTATGCTTCCCTCATTAGGCCAATCATCGAGTACAGTGCCCCATTTGACATGTACCTTACTAGACACCTGAAACAACTGGAGAGACCGCAAAAGTACCTCATAAAGAGGATCCTATGCCTTAAACACTTGTTCTATATGGACACACTCAAAAAACTCCAACTATTCCCTGTCTCATATTGCCTACTTAGAGGCGATCTCTGCTTGACTTACAAAGCCATGTCTGACCCAGCTCTGTTAGAAATGCTACATCTAAGAAAATCCCAATCCCTCCACACCACATGCCTCAGAGACCTCAACCTCTTTACTACAATCAACAGAACAAGCTGGAGGGACAGGTTCATAAACCGGAGAATGCCCATGCTATGGAATAGACTTCCCATACATGTCAAACAGAGCACTTCACTGGACCCTCTTCAAGAGAAATCTTGATGAGTGGATGAGAAATAGAAAATTCACCCCTGGGATCACTCCAGTGGCTCTACTCGACACAGGCACTGGGAACTAAGGTCGGGTGGCACGATGCTAGGGTAATCCTATGGGCTAGGCTTGTAAAGGCTCCAGGGCTATTAGCCTAGTACACACCTATGAACCTATAACAACTTAGAAATTGTCTGTTCAGACACTAGTTGGCTTTCTTCTTTCCAACAAACGAAATAAAGAGCTAATCAGGAATTCTAAAGTCCTAAGTTCTGTAAATGTAGTATATGAGTTGCCTGTGGCTATCTAAAGTATGTAGGATTCTCTCTCCTTTGTTTTCTGGTTCTGGAACATTCCATTCCATGGGAAGAAAAAGGCATCTGTTTTTCAGGCCTTTTGGTAAGGTATCTTGGAGCAGAATTTCTTTATCTTTTGGTTAAGAATAGAGGTAAACAAATCTATCTAGAGAGTTTCTCACATGAAGATAATTCCCTGGAAGATGTTTGGGTGTAATATCCAATTATAAAGAAAGAAACGGAAGTAAATACTGTGGGAAGAAATAGCCAGGGAATTGTTATGGCTATGCTTGTATAGGCCCTAGGGGGGGGATCAACCTATGAACCTATAAGGGTCTGTCATTGATCTGCACAATATGTCTGCCATAGTGTTCTGCTCTGACAGGATGTAAGTAGACTGCAGGGAACAACTGCACCAAATTGTAGTTTCCCAGTCTATCATAGCTAGTCTCATAGGGGATAAGAGCTGGTTCCCCTTCTTTGTATATGTACCACATCACAGTGTCATTGTCTGTGAGTACAAGCAGTGGTAGTGGATTCCACAGATTACTCAAGGTCCTTAATTTAACTGTCAAGGCCATCTTGTCCTTGATATTTATGTGCTTTTTCTTGAAGTGATTGTCTCAAACCCTTGAACTTTGATACTATTGGATACTGCTCCCTATGTAAAGTCTGACAAATCTGTCAAAACAAACTGAGAAGGGATACTGGTGGAAGACTGTTAAACCTGAATTTAACATCTGATTCATCCATCATAAGATTTCCTTTAGGACAAACTGTAGAAGTGGGACAGAAAATGACAGAAGATACTGGTGCTGAGTCCACACTGATTTGAGAAACTACTGCATTTTTCTCATATGTAGTCTGACTAGTGGAAGCATCAGAAAAATGGAAGCCAAGCAATGCATCCCAAAACCCTGAGAAAATCCTTTGCAGCTGTCAATGTTTGGTGGGTAACCCCTAGAAACTGGAGATGATATAATGAAATATTTTTCTGGGGGAAAGATAAACAATCCTCAGAGATATATCCCATAGGCATCCTAGAGCTGTCAGCCTGTGAGAAGGGAAGACAAAATATTTCTCCAGGTTGAAATGAAAGCCTAGGTTTCAAAACAGATTCATGACAAAACATAAGGTATCTTTCACAGTTTTGAAACAGGTTTGCAATACTAAAGCAATTGTTTAAGGAGGGAAAACGTGAGTTCCCTCTAGCCTGCAAAAAACAGTCACTAGAGCTAGGCATTTTATAAATACCTTCAGAACTCTGGACAGTCCAAAGGTAAAAAAAAAGAACTGAAGATGTAAACCAAATATAGAAAACCTTATAGAAAATCTGAACTCTGGGAACATTATATACAATATATATAATATGTGTCTGAGATCTAGAGTAACCAGAAAGCATGGAAGAGGATGAAGGAAAACGGTTTGAAGGGTGAGCATTTTGAATTTTGGAACTTTTATGGACAGGTTAAGAAGAGACATCTCCAACCCTGGATTCCAGGCTCTCTCTCTCTTTCTTGGGTATTACAAGTATTCTAGAATAAAATCCTTTTCTTTGCTGGGATTTGGACCTGGTTCTATAATGACACTTGAGAAGGAATGGGAGGAAGCAAATGAGCTTGATTTTGTGGCTGTGGAGGAACTCCAAGATTTAGAAGGAAAGAAATCCTGTATCACCTGTATACATTTTGAGCTATTTTCAGTACCCAGGAATCTGCTATGATTTCTTTCCAAATATCTAAGGAAACATAAAGCTTGTCAGCCAGGCTCTCTGGATGGCCAAGTTAGGGAGGGACAGGGCTTGGATGAGTAGGTATTCAAGCATTTTTTTTATATGGGATGGAGTTTGGTTTCCACTCTTTTTCTTTGAATCTTCTTGCCATGTTTTCCCACACTGCTGTCTACCAGATTTTTTTTTCTTTGAATCCCCTTGCCATGTTTTCTTACATTGTTGTCTACCAGACTTTTTTCTTTGAATCCCCTTGCCATGTTTTCTTACATTGTTATCTACCACATTTTTTCTTTGAATCCCCTTGCCACGTCTTCTTACATTGTTGACTACCAGATTTTTTCTTTGAATCCCCTTGTCATGTTTTCTTACATTGTTGTCTACCAGACTTTTTCTTTGAATCTCTTTGCCAGGTTTTCTTATATTGTCTACCATATTTTTTTTTCTTTGAATCCCCTTGCTATGTTTTCTTACATTTGTGTCTACCAGATTTTTGCTGTGGCTATTTGAAGGAAAAGGGCCTTGTATTGGAGGGGTAGGTCAGCTGTAGTTTGGAAATGGCGAATGAATGATCCACATAACCCCTTGAATAAGCTTCCTTCATTCATCAAAAGTATTTTAAGACTTCAACTGATGAGAAGTTCAACAAATCTTATTTGTCCATAGAAGCATTATATATCTATGTCTTTACATCTTTAGGAATATTTTTCCATCTAAGCCAATCATATCTGCTCCTTACAGAACCTGTGGTAACTGCTCAGGAAACTGCGTCAACTGCATTGTATGTACATTTTATGGAATGTTTGGTTGCCAGAGACAGTGAAAAAATCATGTTAAGTACAGAATACTTTTTTTAGATGAAGTTAAATCAGCAATAGTCTTACTAATATCTGAAAAGTTTGCATGCAGAAATCTGGCCATATGACCCTGACAGTTTACTGTCCTAAAGGCTAATGTAGAAAATATATAGAGTTTTTCCTGTAGCTGTAAAAAGACCTTCCATTCTTGCCAGTACTTGTTAAATGCTTAGAATTGGAGTCCTCGGCCAAGGAAACAACAGAAGGATCAACAAGTGTGTTACAAAATAGAACTTTGTAAGTTTGAGGTGCTGTATAAAACCTGTGAGCCCTTTTGGGTACAGAAGTTTGGCTACATGAACTGGCAAATGCAGGAATAAGAAGTTATGTACCTACCATAATGTTTCATGTTAGTTGTCTTCTTCTCACCTACTTTCTTGCTGGTTGGATTCGGAGCCAATCCTCAGCTCCGACTCGGCCATCTACTATAGCTCGAGAGCTATTTACTGGCTCGAGGCCTCCCCTTATCCCACAATGCTTGGCGCTAGATACCCAGATCTCGTTTGGCAGAGCTAACACCATAGAAAAAATTTTAAGGACACCTGTCCAAACTACAAGGTTTACCTACAGTACTAAAACAGAGGAGGACGTAACCCAGATAAGACTCAGCCAGAGGAAGAAGGCCTCAAAAAGGGACTCTTCTTGGTCTGTCCAGGCTAGGGGGATGGGGGGTGGGACACAAGAAAGAAGGTGAGAAGAAGACAACTAAAATGGAATGTTATGGTAGGTACATAACTTCTTAATGTTAAGTTGTCTATCTCGCCTTCATTCTTGCTGGTTGGGACAGCGTCCCTAGCATCTTAGTCCTGGGTGGCTCATCGGAACAGACTCTTGAACACAGTGGAACCAAAATCAGCTCTACTCCTAGAGGCCATATCCAACTTATAATGTGAAATGAAGGTATGTGGAGTGGCCCATGTGGCTGCAGCACAAATAGATTCCATTGGTAGTCTAGCTTGAAAAGCTACCGAAGTAGTACCGAAGTAGCTAACGCTCTGGTGGAATGACCTTTAGGTTTAGTAGGGAGTTCTTTATGTCTCAGCTGATAAATCAAAGTAATAATAGAGGACAACCACCTGGATAAGGTTACTTTAGAGACTGGCAGGCCCTGTTTGCCCTCAGCATAGGACAGGAAGAGTTGGTCTGATTTTCTTGTTTGCTTAGTCCTATCCAAATAAAAACGTAATTGCCTATGAATGTCCAATTTGTGTAACGTTTGTTCAGCTTTGTTCGAATAGTTAGGAAAAAAGACAGGTAGATCAATAGCCTTATTCAGGTTTGTTTCAGAAGGTATCTTGGGCAGAAAAGAAAGATTAGTCCTGAGTGAAACTCTATCCTTGTGAAACCCAAGGTAAGGAGGATGAATACAGAGGGCTTGAAGTTCCGAAACTCTCCTAGCTGAAGTGATGGCTACTAAAAAGAGAGTCTTCCAGGAGAGTAATTTCAAGGAACAGGAAGCCGTAGGTTCAAAAGGAGGGAGAATCAAGGATGCTAATATCAAGTTTAAATCCCACGGAGACAGGGGATCTCTGACCGAGGGCCTAAGCAAAATAGTCCCTTTAAGAAAGACCTTGCAAAGTTTGTGGGACATGATGCTGGTTTCTGACAAGCCAGAGTGGCAATTTGTGATAGCAGCTAATTGGACCCTAATGGTGGCAGACGAGGAACCAGCTTGAAAAAGTTCTGCTAAAAAATCTAGAACGTGATGGACAGGGGCTGTAAAGGGGTCTATATTCCTAGCCTCTGCCCAGAAAGAGAAACGTTTCCACTTACTGGCATAAGTCTTCCTGGTGGTAGACTTGTGCAAAGAAAGGATGATTTCATGCACCGGCTGAGAAATATGTAGAAGCCTGGCTAAGGTTGGAAGTACAGCAACCAAGTTGTGAGGTTGAGAGACTGAAGGGATTGGTGCAGCCCACCCGACTGATGGACCAAGAGGTCTGGCACTGGGTCCAGATTCCAAGGCTGCTCCAGCAGATGATGATGCAGGAATGGGAACCGAATTTGTTGAGGCCAGTAAGGGGCAATGAGGATCATCCTGGATCCCAATGTGGTCAGCTTCTGAATTAGTTTGGGAATTAGGGGAAAAGGTGGAAATGCATACAGAAGACCCCGGGGCCAATCGTGAACTAGAGCATCTCTGGGGGAGGGGCCATGGAGGGGGAAGAGAGTGAAGAAATCATCGCACTTGCTGTTGAGAGGAGTTGCAAAAAGGTCGCAGCAAGGTTGACCCCATCTGTGGAAAATTTTGTCCGCTACTGACTGATTGAGAGACCACTCATGAGGCATGAGAATAGCTCTGCTTAGCCTGTCCACTATGACGTTGGACTTCCCAGGGATGTGCATTGCTATCAGAAACCGTTGAGAGGAGATTGCCCACTGCCAGAGTCTGAGTGCTTCTCGACATAAGGGATGGGACTTGGTTCCACCCTGCTTGTTGATGTACCACACTACAGACATATTGTCTGTTTGAATTGCAATAGTCCCGATGGGTAGAGAGTCCTGAAGAGCTTGCAACCCTAAAAGCACCGCTCTCATCTCCAAGACGTTTATGTGCAGGTGGTACTCCAGAGGTTGCCAAGTGCCCTGGACAGTCCTGCCCTGAAAATGCCCCCCCCCCACACCCGATCAGGGAGGCATCTGTGGTCACAGTGGCAACAGGAGGAGGAAGAACAAACAGTCTGCCCTGGAGTACTAGAGGAGAGACCATCCACCAAGCCAGGTGGTCTTTGCATGATTGAGTGATTATTATGTTGTGAGACATTAGAAGTTGTTGAAAAGACCATTGGGTAAAGTGCATCCACTGAAGAATCCGCATGTGAAAACGAGCCAGGGGAACTAGTATGATTGCTGCTGCCATGAGACCCAAAGCTTTTAGTACAAATCTGGCCTAAATCCTCTTGCACTGTAGTAAGACCTGCACATGTTGGCGAATGTCTGACACTCTGTCTAGAGGAAGTTTTGCAGACAGCTCTTTTGTATTTAATCTTGCACCTATAAAGGTTATAGACTGACAAGGCGGCAATGCAGACTTTTTGAAATGTATTGAGATACCTAGCTCGGAGCAAGTTTGGATGGTATAATCCCTGGCTCGCAGTAGCTGATGCCTGGTGGAAGCAGTAAGGGGCCAGTCGTCTAGATATGGAAACACCTGGAATCCTCACCATCTCAGGTGAGCCGTAACCACTGCCATGCATTTGGTGAACACTCTGGGGGCTGTGGTGAGACCAAAGGGCAGGACTCTGACTTGATAGTGACTGGCTCCCAGCCGGAAGCGGAGAAACCTTCTGGAGCACCTGTCTATTTTGATATGGTAGTATGCATCCTGAAGGTCTATGGAGCACATCCAATTGTCCTGACCCAAAAAGGGTAGAATGGACTGAAGCATGACCATCCGGAACTTTGTTCTTTGAACAGATTTGTTTAACCTGCTGAGATCCAAAATGGGTCTCCAGTTCCCTGTCTTTTTTGGTACCAAAAAAAACTTGGAGTAAAGTCCGGATCCTTGCTGGTCTGCTGGGACTGGCTGGATGGCCCTTTTTTCTAGCAGTTTTGAAATTTCTGGCACTGCTTGTTCCCTTAGACTGGGTGGAACATCTGGAAGGGACTTGGTTGTTTGTACAGGGGTGTGGACAAAGGGGATTTTGTAACCCTCGGATATGATGGGCCGTACCCATTTGTCTTGTGTGAGGAGTTGCCAGGCTTCTGGGTACAGTGACAATCTTCCCCTGACTGCCTCTGAAGGTGGACAGTCAGGCAGCCCCTCAGGGGTGCTGAAAGGGTTTGTCAGAGAAAGATTCTCTGCTACCCTGAATTTGCAGACCCCCTCTGCCCCTCGGGCAGCGTCTGTTATTGTTCCCTCCCCTGCCCCTGGAGGGAAACTCACCACATGTGTCAGGCACGACTCCCTGGGGTTTCCAAAACCACATTTTCCCACTCTTCTGACCCTTAGAGTATGGTCTAGAGGGAGTAGAAAAATGGACTCCCACGGCAGAGAGAGTCTTGCCTTCCTGCTCACACCTGGTAAGGGTATCCTTCACCTGTGGTCCAAACAGAGCCGAACCATCAAAGGGGGTATTGGTGAAGGATGCCTTAAAGGAGTCAACAAAGTTACATAACCACATCCAGGTATGTCTTCTCAAAGCCACGCCTGTATCTGCGGCCCTACTCACCCCATCGGCTGCATAAGAAATGAGCCGCATGGAGGAGTTGACGATAGAGTTAAGGGTCGCTAGCTGGGAGTTAATCTTTTCCTGAGCCCCCGCAGCTGATGGATCCTGAAGGGTATCACCTAGTTCCTTGAGAAGATCCCTTTGAAGGCGGGTGAAATGGCACAGATAATTCAGCGACCGCATGGAAAAGGCTGCTGAGGAAAACATCCGCTTCCCGTATCTGTCCATTGTCCTAGACTCTTTATTAGGTGGATGGACAGGCACCGAAGGGTCAGCCAACTTCTTCTTAGTGGCTGCTGCCACCACCATGACATCAACGGGGACACCTTTTGTCAAAAATTGTTTGTTGGGTGGGGCTGTAATGAACTTAGTTGGCCTGCGGGGAGTTGGTTCCACTGTGTCCAGGGCTGACCATGCCCTTTGAGCCACTACTTCCATGAGCGGGTCGAAGGGTGGGGACACCCAGGAGGTGGAAGGGCGAGAACCAAACGTGTCCAGGTATACCGACTCGTCCTCGAAAAAGTTAAGGGCAGTCCAGTTCCCCCTCTGCTTAAGGATCTCTAGGATGTCTGAAAAAGAGACATCCTCAGAGGGGGATCTTGGGGACCCTTCCGAATCCTCCAAGTCGGTATCAGATGTGACTGACTCATGGAGTTGACATGTTTCCTCTTACATTTTCTCTTCCAAGGGGGCTCCTCTGAATGATCAGGGGAGGCCTCGGAAGAGGAAGATATGCCCAATGGGGCGACCTGGAGCATGGGTTCTCCACGCTTGGGGTCAGGAGGGTGGACAGAGACGAATGCAGGCACCATGGGGGGAGGAGCCGAAGGGGCCAATCGGGGAGCCGACTCAGGAGTCAACACGCTCCTCATGACCTCGAAGGCGCCCCTATCAGGCAGAGCAGAGGGTCCTTGCTCCGAAGAGACATGAACCCCTCCTGGCACCAAGAGGGACAGCTCCGAGGCCGATGTCGGGGCCGAGCTCACCTGCACTGAAGCCCCGAGAGGGAGAATGGGGTCGGACATGGGTCCGATGCCACTTGCCCCCCCTGGAGCCAACGAGGGAGTCCCGGCCCCGAGATCCCTCCGAGGAAGGAACCAAAGAAGAGATCAGAGCTGACGAAGGAGCCGAAAGATGTGGTATCGGCTCCGACGTTTCCAAGGTTTGAGCCCCAACCAGCTCCAGCTCCGAACACAAAAAGGGAGTCAGAGGAGGAACTGCTGAAGACACCGGGACAGCCACAGTCTGTTGAGAAGGTCTGGTTAACATTTTGGCCAGGGCCTGCGATTTAAGGAGTCTACTGACCACCCTCTCCAAGTCATGATCGGATAACCTGGAAGACCGAGAGGAGTGGGACCTATGGCTTCGTTCTGACTGAAGCAACGGTGACCTCGGAGCCGAACCGACCGATTCTAGGGAAGGGGACCTAGAATGTTTTCAGCCCAACGATGGCTCCGACACTAAAGTCAGAGCCAATTGAGGTCTAGGGATGTCGGCTCCAGCCGGAGCCAAAGAGGAGGCAGATGCTCCGCCTGGTGACGGCTCCGAACTGGGAGCTGATGGCTTGGCAGGCTTTGAGGATTTCCCTGACTGAGGCTTCGCCGGGGTTCCCTCTGGCTTAAGTAAGCCTCTCAAAATAAGCTTGTTCCTACGCTCCTGCAGGACTCTCGGGCTGAAGGCATGACAGACTGAGCAGGAGTCCTGCAGGTGTAGGGAACCCAAGCAATAAACACAAGAAGTGTGACTGTCTGTCAGAGACATCTTCTGACAGCACGAGTCACACTTCTTGAAGCCTGAAGCTTTAGAATCCTTGGACATACTGGCCCGGGGATACTAAAGAGAGAAAAATTAAACTAGTGCTTAAACAAGGCACACAGAAACACTCACACACCCGCACTCATAAAGCTAACAATAATAACCACAAAAACTATCACACACACAACTATCCTTAATAAAAATACACAAATACTACAAGGCTAAACACTACTTCTATAGGTACAACAAGGGTGGGGTTAGTCACTAATAGAGAGAAACAAGGGGGGGAAGGGTAGAAACTCTCTAACAGAAAATGAGTTTCCTTAGTGGGACAAACTAGGGGATACACAATCTAACTACACTACAAGGGAAAGACAATCTATATCTAAGAAAAATACAAGGTAAATATTAGCTAGCAATACAAAAAAAGGATTAATACCACCTGAGCCAGTAAAAGCGCAACCTCGTAGCTGAAGCGGCAAACGAGATCTGGGTATCTAGCGTCAAGCATTGTGGGATAAGGGGAGGCCTCAAGCCAGTACATAGCTCTTGAGCTTTAGTAGATGGCCGAGTCCCAAACCCAACCAGCAGTAATGAAGGTGAGATAGACAACTTAACATTAAAGGCATCCTCCACAGCCTTAAAGACAGGAGGGAGAAAAAATTAGTTTGGAGTTTCCACCTGAATGAATTCATAGTACCTGTTTTGGGTGTCTGATGTTTTCATTTCTTTACATTGAAAGATGTCTTCCATCCTAGCAATGGTGTCAAAAACATCTTCTACAGGCAAATCAGAGGAAATATCTTCCTTGGTCTCTGATTCTAAAGTGGCAGGAGATAAAAGCTGGCAAGCCGAGTCCAGAGGAAAGGAAATTATTTTCTTTTCAAATGGAAGGTTCCAGGAGACAAAGACTGTAAAGACCAGAAACCATTGAAAAGCCTTGTGTTAAGTCATGCCACTCTTCTAAAGCTTCTCTGGCTGAAGGGACAGAGGATGGGGTAAGAGGTTTGGTCTTTTGACTTTTCTTTCTCAGGGTATCTAACGTGATAAATCAAAGTACTCGGATGTCTTTAGTTTCATAACTGAACCCACTGCCTCTTCTCTAACAAGTCATTGAGTAATTCTGTCTGGTCCTTCTGAGAACTCAAGGTTAAGATTCTTCATTCTCAGCCATATCCATGCATCTGGTTTTAGAGGATGTGTCAGGCTCTGAACCCTTAACAGCATTCCTCTGAGCACCAGGGAAGTCAGGAACATTCAATGTTTTCGTCCATGGACTCCAACAAGGCCTCAGTGGTGTCATGCATTACAGACTAGTGAAGAGAGGCTGAAAGTGGAGCCACTCTAGAAGCCTTTTTAATAGATTTTGCTTTCTGATGAATGAGAAGGGGAACATCTGAGGAAGTCAAACTGGTATCCACTGAAGAACAAGTAATGGCCTCCAGCTGTTGGCTTTCAAGAAATATACTAAAGCTGTTAAGCTGACGTCTGATTGTCTTAGGGGTGAAAGACAAGCAAATCTCACAGGAGCGGAAGTTATGTGCCACTACTAGATAAAACAAACAGGCTGTGTGCAAATCTTGATATGGTATCTGTCTTCCACACAGAAACTTCACTTTTCTCCTAGACATATGAAAATATTTTCTCACTAATTTTATTCAAAAAAAGAAGGTAAGAATGCTTTTATATCAGCATACCTTCTTGCTGCCTAGGATGAACAGTTGGCATGGAATGTGCCCGAAAGCTTGTGTATATTGGTTGGATGTCTGATCCTTGATTGGAGATGTCCTACATAGTTTTATACTACTGCAACAGCGATCTAATAATGAACAGCACTGAAGTATAGATCTTTTAACAGGTGAGCACCACTTTAAACTATGCAGCATTTACAGCATGCTAAGGTCACACATCTGTAAAACATTCAGCTGCATTTTTCAGTATATGTATATAGTTACACTGTAATTTTAGTACATAGACTGCAGCTGGGGCATATGTATATTTTTCCAGTTATTCACTTAACACCTGTAAACAGGAAATAAAGTGTGTGGATTTCATAATATTGCTTGATTTTGGCTGCATAAAGCAGGGGCGTACTGATGGGGTTGGTGCAAGGGACAAGACTTTTTTGGTGATATGTATAGCTTTACTGAAATTTTAACTTATAAGATTAGAATAAGAAGGGGCTTAGTAATGGGGTTGCTACATATGCTGGATAATTTTGTTGATAGGTATGTTTCTGGTGAGATTTTAAAATGTAGATGAGTTGAGGAATTTAAGATGGCTGTAACAGAGTTCTACAGTTTAGCAAAGTGTACAAATTATAGGCAGTCACTGTTATGATTTTTGATTTCCATGTAAATACTAAATGTTGGTTAAATAAGCACAGCTCTCTGTAGGATATGTATCAGTTTAATAACTGACTGGTGGTAGGGCATCTGTCTGGGCTACACAGGATACTGTGGACAGTCTTACTTTGAGCATAGACTAAGCGATTAGGTAAAGCCAACCAACCAGGAGACAGAAGTATAAGACAAAGACAAGTATGGTTAATGTTACCATCAACCTACACAAAAGTATTATAAGACTGACGAAGTTTGGGTAACTGAGAGGACTGTATGTTACATAAAATCAATGAGGCATACAGCAGACTAGGTAGTAGATAGGTCTGGGTTATGATCCTATTTGGATGATCTGATACAAAAGGTTTAACTTTGTAAAGATATCATTGTTTTTGGCTGTTGTTTTTTTTTTTTTTTTCAATTTGCATAGTGGATGTGGTGACCAATCTATAATTAGTTATTATTCTGAACAGTTTTTATTTTGCACTAATGAATTCTAGTATTATTAACTGATGATAGTTTTAAGCTGCAGTAGTTTACTTGCTAGGTTGGATGTGAAAATACCATTTGTTTAGTATTATTTGGATTAAGGTATAGTTTAACTTATTCTAGCAAGTTTTCAGGTTTTGTTTGGGAATTCTCTAAGCCATATTGGAGGTGTTTGATTTAAGAGGCTACACATTACTAGCACTGAGTTCTCTGCATATTAGATTAAATTTCCCAGGTAAGAGGCTATATGCATTTTATTTATAAATATATTAAAGAGTAAAGCTCCGAATGTTGGACCTTGAAGCACACCTAATGGTTGTTTGCTGAGGAGAAGACAGCTCATCATCCCAGGGATTACACTGTGTTCGGTTGCCAAGGTAACTTTAAACCAATTGATTGTACTGTCTTTGAGGTCCAGTTCTTTGACTCTAACAAAATGTATGAGATGAGAAACTGTATAAAGGTTTGCTTAGGTCTAAAATAGGGATACAATCATTTCACTATAATTCTGTCTTTCTCAAATCTAGTTTATGAAAGTTAATGATACTGTTTCTAAGCTATGGTCTGACCTAAACTCATGCTCTGTTCTGAAAACTAATTTTTTCTCTGATAGATAGTTCATCATCTGCAGGTGAACACATTTGTCATGTATTTTAGACAGCGAGAGGACAAGATGGCTACAGGTCTGTAGTTTGCTAGTTCAAGAGATTTGCTGCCATCATGTAAAGGAATAATATAGGAATATTTCCCGAGTTTTGAGATAAAAGATGTTTGGACAGAATGCTTTATAAGTAGAAATACTGGGTATGTAATGGCTGCTGCAACAATTTCGACATATTCTACTTGTTGGATTTAAGTTTCCGAATAATTGTTATTGTGATGGTAGATGTGGGAATTAGAAGGTAGGGATGACACCACCTGCATCACTTTCTGATGTGCTCAAAGCATCAGATGTATTAAGGGAGTTAGGACCATTTATGTACTATGAAATAAATGCCCATGCTGTATTATAGTTGAATCCGTGAAAGGGCAGAGTCATGATTTTTTTCCCAGGTTGTACACATTTATTGACTACTGACCAAAACTGTTTTAGAGTTGTACTACATTTTCTTCTAGACTTGTATAGTAACTTTGCTTAGCCTTTAGGATGGTATTCTTAGTTTGGTTTAGCAAATAGCCTGACAGTTGGAACACAGGGTTAAGCAGTGAGCTTTAGTTCTTGCGGTACAATATTTAATTCTGTCAGTCCTCATTGGTCAATTGTCTGACCTTGAGCAAGTCATTAAACTAGAAATTGATCCAGGGTCACCCCTGAAAAAGGACTGTTTCCCCATTGGGCCTACCTGATTGAAAATGGGTATTATTACTGTTACTGCTGCAGATTGTTCGCTTTTTTAAATGCAGGCTCTATGCCTTATATCTGTTGTATATTAGCTTTATTATATCCGGAGTAAGCAAGGGTGCTGGTTTTGATTTGGCTCTTTTCCCACACTGAGATGCCAGAAAGTTCAATATGGAGAGGAAGTTTTTTGTTGTAAGTGAACTACTCTGTCATTTAAAGAAATAATTTTTTATGTTTCCCAGTTGCCAAGCCTGAAGATAAACAAGAGCATTTCCCGATTTAATTTGACTGTATTTTTGACCATATTACATTGTATATTTCTATGAATTTTTAGTGGGGTAAATAAGTTTATGAGCACATTTGGGCCAATCAATAGTAATGTCACCTAGGATTATAATTTTAATAGATATATCTGTAGTTGACAAATATAATATTTCCTCACAGGCTGATTTGCCTGACGTAGAGGATATACACATTGTAGCTATATGTGTAAATTTTTTTTAAAATAATTTTAAGTGCAGCTACTAGAATTTCAATGTTACTGAGGTTTGGTACTTGTGTGGCGTGCACTGGTTAGCAAAGCCTTTTAACATATAATGGCTACATCACCAGCTTTTTTACTACTACAGTTTTTATGGATAATGCTTGGCCAGGAAACAGTTTTAATTAATCTCCTTTGCATGATTTTAAACCAGGTTTCAGTTACTGTAATTCTGATGAGGTTGTAGAAATATATCCAGCTATGCAGGTCTGTCATTTTACTCCACATATGACAGGCACAATTAAAACACTCCAAGTGTTATACGGGATATGCCTGTACTGCTTATGAATTATGAATCTCACGCTTTCGATGGAGTCAGTGAACCAGTCAGACCACATAGCAGAGATTTTTTCTGTAGATATGTAGTAATATATCCAATGCACTGGCAGCTATCACTATGTGTCCAGCACATATGTGGACTGTAGATTGTATAGCATAAGCCTTTCTGTGAAGTGCGCCAATTGTTTCCAGCCAACGTAAACATAAATGTGATATAATATCTAAAGAAAACAGGCAAAGCAGCTAAAAAATGGATCCAGTTATCATTTTCTTCCAGAGAAGGTATTCATCATTTTTACCCTAAATGCCTTGCCAACATAATTAGGAAACTGACAGGTATCTACTATTACATTAGATTAAATTGCTTTCTGCAAACTGCATGAGTAAGTTAATGCTTAGATATATACCGCAATAATTTTTTTTTTTGAAACTCTAATTTCCCTTACCATCTTATTAACATTTATCAGGTATCACTTCATTAATTGCTTTATGTACAGCATATATATTGACGATTAATAAATTAAGATGTACCCTTAATCTCCAGTGACAATTTTTGTTCCTCTCACTTTTTAAAGGTGATCTATAAGAACCCCTTTAAAATAGTTTCACTGTAT
Organism: Protopterus annectens; assembly: GCF_019279795.1. NCBI lineage: Eukaryota > Metazoa > Chordata > Ceratodontiformes > Protopteridae > Protopterus > Protopterus annectens. The sequence goes on from NC_056739.1 coordinate 1,594,237,671, forward strand.
CCCTTACATAAAATATTATACTCACACTATGGAAGTCTGCAAAAGTAAAATCCCTGCCAAACTAAAGTACCTCTCCAGCCCACACACACACACACACACACACACACACACACACACACACACACACATTGCCGAGGATTCTCACCAATGTTAATTCTTCCAGCCTTAGGAAAACGGTTAGATAAAATCAGATAAAATTGCATGTCTACAAGTATCCAAATATATCTAGCAATATCATCTCCATTCCAGACACAAACAGGGTTTCTGGAATGGGACAAGTACTATGACTGAAATATGTATGCTATTCAACAAAACGTTAATCGGTATGGATGAAGAACATGGGCCAGTGGTGTATTTGTTGATCTCAACACAGGATTTCAAATGGTAAATAAAAATCTACTCAGTAAAGCACTCTGTCAGCCAGAGGTATGATTTACAAATGTTATATTAACAGAAACTTCCAGAAAAAGTACTTTCCTTCCTTTCTGACCAAGATCCCACCCACTAGACATGTTCCCCAGGTGCAAGTGTTCTCCCCTCTTCACATCTGTATTCATTAAGTATACTATATTCCACAGGTCCTACCACCCTTTCAATAATCTTATATGTATAAGACTTTCTTATTTCTAGATCACATCCCTTTCCTGATACAGTTAAATTATCTCATGAAAAGTATTTATTTATCATTTTTGACTGGTTAGTCCCACAAGGCTAGTGGCATCTTTTCAGGGGAGAAATGAGGTGACAGCTTTACTATTAGCAGAAATTTCTCCAGGACATTGGGGAACCTCACGACTGTTTTCAATAGGTGCTGTGGGATCTTTTACATCCCCCTGAGCAACCACAAAAGTAGATGGGTCCTTGATTGAACATCTCATCTGAAGGTTGACACACTCAGGAGTGCACTTATATCTATATCTATAGCTATCTATATATATATATATATATATATATATATATATAGAGAGAGAGAGAGAGAGAGAGAGAGACACGCACACACACACACACACACACACACACACACACATATGGCTCTATTATAGTTTGTCTTTGAATCATGCAAGACAAAACTATTGTTTTTTGTTGTTGGGGGCAAACTCCCCTGCACCCTCACACATGCCTGCTAATTATATAAACTAACTCAGAGACTACACAATCTTCAGGGTAGTGGCATATTCCCCAACCACTGTGACTGTCAATCTTGCAAACCTGTCGAATATCTGTTTTGCCAATCAAAGTGTGATGGCAAAATAGATGTTGAAGATTTGATTTTTAAAAGTGCTCCTCTATACATACATACACACACACACAAATATATATATATATATATATATATATATATATATATATATATATATATATATATATATATATATATAAAATACACTTAGATTAACATTTTGTAGAAACAGAATGCCTATACTCCCTGCACCCAGATGCTACACATACTAATGATTACAGTGAAGTTACCCTATGTAGAGGGTATGTACAATCTGACCTGAGTTACTAAACAATCATTTTACGTAATACAGCACAGTTATATATTTTTTTTACTAAATACACCCTGCTGTGGGAGTTCCTGCTCTGTTCCCCCTAACTTAACATAATTGGTGTTACTGTTCCTTGGATCTAGAAAGACATCCAAACTGTAGCAACAATGTTTGACCACCAAGAGATTTGACCAAGTATGCATTATCCTGAACCAGTTGTATATGCATCTCTGTTTGTTAGCTAATTGCTAGAAGCTGATTGAAACCTAATACTCTTTCTGCAGGGCAATCTTCAAATCAAGTAGCTAATATGCATATGTCTGACCCAAAGCTGGAAAATAGACTCTTTAATGCATTAGCTCCATCTGTGCTGGGGATAATGAAATTCCTCAGATCCAAAGTGTCGGTGGCATGCTCAGCTGAATCAAATATCTTATGCTATAAACAGAAATAATTTATTGAAAATCTATGCTAAAACTAAAAAAAATGTGTTTTCATCATGATCTGATAATGCTGTGTAAACTAATTAAACATAAATACTCTAAATGTTTCTTATTACTTTTTAATGACTGCCAACTTTCTTTTCCAGCTTCTTTTTCCTCCTCTAAAAATGCAGTTTGGATCCCTCTATTATGATAGTCCTAGGCATTACAAGTGATTTTTTTTACATCCCTCTAGTATGTCAGAAAGATACAAGTGAATTTCCCCCTTCCATTTAGTTGCAGTGATAGTGCTGGGAGCCACTGTCCTCTTAGATGGTCCATAAAACCAGTATTTGTGCTTCTTTTTAACTAAGTTAGTTTGATCTGCAATTGCCATAAGCTGGTAAAATACTTACATGGCTACTACATTTTCTTCAATACAAGAGGTAGAAAAGCATGTTTTTTGTAAGTGTTCAAAGCTACAGTTCTTTAAAAAATAAGCCATTCCATTCCCACATTCTTGTTGGTTGGGAAAGTTCTCAGCTGTTCTCATTCATCTGTGACTGACATTTGTTATATGAAAATATAATATAAGGAAATGACAGGTACCTATTGTTTTATAAGCTCTACTTAACTGTGTAGTTATGAAAAAATAGCATATTTAACAATTTGTTTGCCTACTGTTGCAAGACAAGTCATCTCTCTTTCAGATATTTTTATTTTATTTTATTTTAGTTTGTTTACCAGGGTAGAATACTACTTAGATATGGCCAACTTCAGGCCTAGCCCAGGAGATAAAAATGCATAACACAAATATACAATGCACAGAAAATAACAATGAACATAGAAGGCTATTACAAGAATATAAAACAAATTGAAAAGTGTCACAAATAGTTTGTGAATATTAACAGATAAGATTAAACTCTTTTTTCAGATTAGTTTGAAGAAATCTTTATGACATATTATTGAACTTAACAATATACAATCTCAAAATACAAAACTGTGGGCAGTGACAAATTAGAAAGACTACATAATTTGTGCTGTCTAGCCTATGTCATGCAGGCTGAGGAAAACTCCTTTGAGAAATAATGTGAAGAAAAAATGGTGGATGGTTTAGCAGCTGTCCATTTTATAGAAAGCAACACTATCAGAAAGTAGAAACTGATCCCTTTCCCTGGAGTTGCTGTATTTAAGTAAGAAGGGTATCGGAGCAAAGTTCATCATATTTGGGAAGGGGTTCCAGCTCTCTTCAAAACACCGCTGATGTGCTATTCTGTATGCAGCAATTTCAACAAATTTCCTCTCAATGAAATTGAACTTTACAAAATGGACCATTCATGATGTATGGCAGACAGTCAAGTGGAAATGAAGAAAACTTAAGGGTACTGAAGGTTCTTTGTGTGTAATCAACTCTATCTTGGTGAAATTTTAATGAAAAAAGAACTGTAGGATAAAGTTAACTACATTGGAAGGTGAAGTTTTCCTTTAATAGGAGTTAAATTGCAACAGACTTCCCATTGGTAGACAATTCTAAAGGGACTACTCAAGGTTAAATCTACATCTCTTAAAAGTGAAGGTGCTGATTTCCCTCTCGACTGTAATTTTTCTAGCAGTGTCTTCAAAAAAAATTATGTTCTTACCATAATATTACATCACTTTCTTTCTTCCTCAACCTGCAGGTCTTGGATCCGACCTCTGATCTGGCTCAGCCACTTTCCAAGCTTAAGATTCGAAGCTCATGCTCCTCCTCTCCATTCCATAATGCCTCATTCTCCCAGATTACCTCAGACAGAGTTTGCTAAAAAATATACACCTAAGGTAACTACATAGTCAAATAAGAAAAAAAAGTTTCAGGGGCTTAATCCTAATAGAAACCAACTCTGTCGGGTCTACACAGAAAAAGGCCAGGGGGAAGAAGGGTGGGGAGGTTGAGCAAGAATTAAAATGGACAACACAGATGGAATGTTATGGTAAGAACACAACTTCTTTACCTGATTTTGCCATTTTCATTCATTCCTCAACCTGTGTGACAGACGTCACAGCTACACAACTCTAGGGTGGTCCTCATGGATGAATATTCCGAAGCACATTAGAGCCAAAAGTAGCTCTATTCCTAGAAGTAATGTCTAGTTCGTAATGAGAAATAAATGTATGAGACTCTGACCAAGAGGCAGCCATGCAAATATCATCAATTGACATTCTTGAGCAAAAGGCTTGAGAAGTCGCCTTTGATCTTGTAGAATGAGCTTTGACACACCCTGACAAAGACATATATTTTGATGAATAAACTAAGGAGATGCAATCTCATAACTATATGGCTAGAGTAAGTTTGGTAACTGCAGTACTTTTCCTAACATCTGAAAAGGATATGAAGAGCTGATCAGATTTTCTGAAGGATTTTGTCCTGTCCAGATAAAAACGTAATTCCCCATAAACATTGAGAAGATGCAGTGTGTACTCTCCCTTGTTCTGAAAATTGGGGAAGAAAATTGGAAGATGAATGGACTAATTGATATTGCTTTTTGTGGCCACTTTAGGTAAAAAGGATGAATTGTTCCTCAACAATATTCTGTCCTCATGGAAGATTAAATAAGGAGGTTTAGAGGTTTGGGTTTGGAGCTTGGAAACTCTTTTTGCTGACATAATAGCTACTAAAAAGGCTGTTTTCCAAGAGAGAAACTGCTGGTTCAAAGGAGGGGACAACCAAAGCTTGTAAAGCCAAAGTAAGATCCCAACAGGGTAGTTGGATCCTTGATTGGGGGATGAAGTAAAATGTGTCTCTGAGGAAAAACCTTACATAGCTTAGAAGAAGCTAGAGAAGAAGTTTTCCCCAATGTGGAAACGTGAAATGGTTGCCAATTCAACCTTCACTGTGAAATAGGTGGCTCCATTCTGTAACAGGAAAGCCAGGAAATTAAAAATCACAGGAACATGCATGGTAAAAGGATCTATTAGCTTATGTTGATCCCAGATGGAGAATATTTTCCATTTACTCTTATGTATCTTTCTGGTAGATGCTTTGTGAGCTGATACCAGAATCTCTTGGACCAGGGATGAAAGCCTGGAATGTCTAGCCATCAATGGAACTGGAGAAACCATGAAGTCAATTTTAGATCCTGCAGATATGGATGAGTCTGCATCCAAGTGGTGGGACAACAGGTCTGGAAGAGGTCCCACAGTCCATGGAGGACAAACTAGATGAGACCAGAGGAAGGTGAACCAGACCTGTAGAGGCCAGAAAGGAGCAATGAGGATTACTTTGCTGTTCAACCAATAAGCTTTTTGAAGGAATTTGGAAATCAGGGGTAAGAGTGGAATGCATAAAGTAGACCGGGAGACCAAGCATGGACTAGAGTATCTCTTGGGGACTGTCCCTGAGGAGGGCTCAAGGAAAAGAACTTGCTGTATTTGTTGATGAGAGGGAGAGGCAAAGAGATCACAGCAAGGTTGTCCCCACTTGAGGAAGATCATGATTGCCACTGACTGGTTTAGAGATCAGTCATGAGGCATTAGTAAAGTTCTGCTGAGCTTGTTCGCTAGAATGCTGGATTCCCCCAAAATGTGCATTGCGACTAGAAAGCTGTTGGTAGAGATCACCCATTGCCACACTCTCATTGCTTCTCGACACAGAGGGTAAGATCGGGTTCTCCTTTGCTTGTTGATGTACCACACTATGGACATATTGTCCACCTGAACAGCAATGGTCCCCAGAAGAAGAAAGCTGTACAGTGCTGGCCATACAAGAAGAACCACTTTAATCTCCAGGATGTTGATATGCAAATTAGTCCCCTGAGATAACCATGTGCCAAAATGCCCCACCATCCCAACTGGGAGGTGTCCATGGTCAGCATGGCATTTGGCAGAGGAAGAATAAAGAGATGTCCTTGGTTCACTTCTGACAAATGAATCTTTGCATGCCTGTTGAGTTGAGTCAGAGAATGTTGATGTAACAACCACTGAACTAATAATGTCTACTGTGGGATCTGCATGTGTAAACATGCTGTAGGTAGCAGCATTAGTGTGAGAGCAATAGAGCCTAATGGCCTTAGTATTAATTTTGCAGGAGAGGATGGAATTGCTAGGATATGGGAGACATAAAGTCTCAGAGCCGACACTCTGGAGGTAGGAAAAAAATTGTTTTGGTTCTGTCCAAATGAGCTACAATAAGGTCTATCAGCTGAACAGGATAGAGCTGTGATTTTTGTGAGTTGACGGCTATGCCAAGAGTGGGAACCAGTTGTAACTGGTAATCCCTGGCTTGAATGAGTAGATGCCTGTTTGAAGCAGTTAGGAGCCAGTCCTCCAGATAAGGAAACACATAGAATCCCTGCAGTCTGAGATGAGCTGTAACTACTGCCATACATTTGGTGAACACCCTGGGGGCTGTATTGAGATCAAACGGGAGCACTCAGAATTGGTAATGACTGGCTCCCAGCCTGAAATAAAGATACTGTCTGGAATGCCTCTCCATTTTGATATGGTAGTATATATCCTTCAGGTCTATCAAGCAAATCTAATCATCCATCTTCAGAAGAGGTAGGATGGATTGGATCATGACCATTCTGAATTTCGAGTTCTTCATTGATTTGTTCAGAGACGTTAGATCCAAAATTGGCCTTAGGTCCCCTGTCTTCTTTGGTACTAAAAAGAACCTTGAGTAAATGCCTGATCCAACTTGGTCAGGAGGGACCTCCTGAGTGACTATTTTTTGGAGTAGCTTTGTAATTTCTACAGCTGCTGCCTCCCTCTGATTAAGTGACACATCAGGGAGGTAAGTCTTTGGCTTGGGATGATCTAGAAATGGAATGGAGTATCCTCTGGATACAATCCTTTGCAACCATCAATCGTTTGTAATAGCTACCAGGCTTCTGGGTGCAAGGATAGGCACCCCCCCCCGACTGCCTCCAGGGAAGGGCATTATGGCAACCCTAAAGGACTGCTGAAAGGGTCTGTCCATGAAGGAATCCAAAGACTCTTGACTCTGAAGACCCTCTCTGCCCATGGGGTGGCATTTACCATTGCAACTGTTTTCCCCCTGCCTCTGAGGAAAATGTCTCCCTGAGATTCCTGAAAAAGACAGATTAAATTACTTGAGAAACAATAAAGGGACAACCACAGCAAACCACATATACTTAATAAACAATAAGTAGTAAACAGATTACCCTTTAAAATAGGATTATAATCTAAGGATTTATGTGATTACTTTATGGTAGATTTCCCTAAGATTCCTAATATATCAGGTCTACCCAAGATACATAAATCTTTGGAAAAACCTCCTCTAAGGCCAATAGTAAATGGCTCAGGATGGGTTACCGAAAAAATTTCTAAATGGGTAGAAGGACAACTTACACCTATGGTTAATAAGGCTGTCTCTGCATTGAGACTCTTCACATTTTTTACAGCAATTAAGTGAATATATGGAGAGCTTGAATTCAAATGCAAGATTTATTTTTGTGACCTTAGATGTAAAGAATCTCTTTACAGTCATTCCTAATTATATAAGGCTAAGGTACATATATTGCTTTAATGTAAGAGTAGTTAATGGAAAAACTATTGAAATATATATGCAGATTGTTGAGTATTGTACTTGAGAACAAAGTGTTTGCCTTTCAACAGAAGTTTTATTTACAGCGTTGGGGTGTTGCCATGGGCACACTCTGCACTAACAGCTATGCAAACCTGGTTCGAGCTGAATGAGAGATGAGATATATTTTGATTGAAGAAAATCCGTGGCTAGCACATATGGTCTTATATCACAGAGTTGTGGATATCTTTTTTTGTGGAAAGGGGATACACAACAATTGGATGCTTTTATTAATTATTTAGAGACAACCACCAAATTTTTAAGATTTACTGTGCATTCATCAGTAGATTTTATAGAATATTTGGATATTTTATTAAAAGTGGATGAAGGGGGTAAAATAAGCACTTTGTTATACCATAAGTCATGCTGGAAAAATGCTCTACTGGACAGGGGTAGCATGCACCCCCACCATATTTTTAAGAATGTCTTGGATAATCAGCTTCTGAGAACTTCCCGACTTTGTAGTAAGGAAAGTGATTTTTTTTACATCATATAAATGTAACAGAGAATAATTTGTTAGAATGTCGTTACAAAAGTAGGGAAGTTAGGGAAGCATCAGAAAGGGTTAAGTCCATGAGAGATGGGAAATGTAGGCCTTGGTATTCAAAGAATACTGGAGATTCAATTAATAAGGGACAGAGAAATATATGTAAGGTTAGGATACCCTTTACTTTTAGTACTGATTTTAAATATATAAAGAATATAATACAAAATAACTGGAAGATATTACTGTCTGATGACAGGATGAAAAATATAGTAGGTGATGTGCTAAACTTCAGCTACAAGAGAAATCATAACTTAAAGAGTCTGTTATGTTATAGACCAGGACCTGGTGATAAGAATAACCTAGGTAAATTATATTTATTTATTTATTGCATTTGTTTACCAGGAAAGTCCACTGGGCCTAAAAGAGCCCATTTTCAGTGGAGGCCCAGGGAGAAAAGCTCCAACGAGATACAGAAAAATGTAAACATTAATTAGTACAGAAGTAGAATCAATGTTACAGATAGTAAATATAGTAACATATACAGAATATATACATAAAAGCGGGAATGTTGTTTTTTGATTACAGTAATATATACAGAAAATATACATTAAAGCAGAATTCAATGAATTCAATCAGAGTGGTATAAACAGAGATATATTAATCAGTATTATTTTACCAGCATCAACAAGTGAAAATAAAAATAAATAGGAGAAAGTATCATCAGTCACTAGTGGCAAAAGACATAGGAGTTTAGTAATCATATAAGGAGAGTGAAGAGGTTAGGTTATAGAGCAGGAACATAGCCAGGAGGAGTTGAGATGATTTTTAAAGGTGGTGGTGCTGGCTGGGTTTCTTATAGAAGGTGGAAGTGACTTCAATAGCTTGGTGACAGTGAAGGAATAGAGGAGTTGATAGTGGTAAATCAGATACATATCCATGTAAAAGACATAAGCCATGCAGGTATATTAAGACTGATAATGTGTTTGAGCATCCTGTTACTAAAAGGATATATAAGTGTTCACACTATATATGCTGTTCTACTAAAAATGTGATTTATACAGAAACCTGTTCAGAATGCACTTCTTTTTATGTTGGTAAAACCAATAGAATGTTAAAGGAATGTATTTTACAGCATATGGGTAATATACTGAGAAATGTGCAAAGAAGTGCAGTAGCTCAACACATTAATGAATTTCCACAGCATAATTTTAAATTTATGGCTTTGGATATTTACACTCCTGCACCTAGAGGTGGTGATATAAAGAATGCCACAAAAGTTAAAGAAATCCACTAGATAGCTGGTTTGAGAGCTGATGTTCCACCAGGCTTAATTGGTTTTATACCTTTAAAACCTATTTTAAAGGCTAATCTGTTTACTGCTTATTGTTTATTAAATATATGTGCTTTGCTGTGGTTGTCCCATTGTTGTTTCTCTAGTATTTTAAACTTTTTTTTTCTACATTGGGACTGATTTTCTCCTTGTTGCTGTTTGCCTACTTTACAGACTCCTGAAAAAGATGTTGAGATTTCCTAAACCACAGTTTTTTCCTCCACACTGATCCCTGGAGAAGGATTATTGTGGAGTAGAAAAATGGATTCCGATGGTAGACAAGGTCTTTCCATCTTTCTCGCTGTGAGAGAGTGTGTCATGAACTGAATCTTCACAATATTTGTGGGATGCTCCACCACCTCTAGTAGGATACCACAACCCTTGAAACGTGTAGGGCACAAGAGTAAAGAGGCAAGGATAGCCCATTAATGATCCAGAAAGCATTTTTATCATACTTCATACTTTAGTCATGCACCCCATTCATATGATATTTATTGACTAATACTGAAATTCTATAATAAATAATACAATTAATTATAATACAGCACATGAAATATTTCAGTGTTTATTATATATCTAACTGACAGGACTAAATGGAAAACAGAAAACTATGGTTCCAATATAATACTGAAACATATACAGCTAAGGATCTGAACAGGCCAGGTTGCCCAGAGTAAGAAGAAGAGTCGGAGCTGGTCATGAGAAAATAATCCACTTGTAAAAATAATGCAGCAAAGTTTTGTTAGGATAGAATAAATTAAAGAAATTCCATACTAAGATGACTGTACACTTGCTTCTTTCACAAAGTAAAACTTAATCATCTAGAAAGATTATATTTTTACAAATCTTTTTTATTTAACATAAATTAAAATACGTGTGATTTTATTTCATGTGTCAACATGAAAAGTCATTAAACTTCCACTGTATCGCAAGAAACTTCCATCAACTTTCTTCATACAGTGTCTGCTTTTTCTAATGTTGCTAAGCTACTAATGGTGTTGAAACTGAAAAATTCTCCTTGTGAAATAAGTTCCAGTTGAAACAAGGAAATGGCAGTATTCATATGACAAGCCTTGCTGTACTTTGCTGACACACTGTCTAGACAAATAACAAGGTTAGATTTCCAGCAGTGATGTGCATTAAACAAAATTGTTAAAACATGCCTGTAACAGATAATTTGTGAAATTTCTTTCTTGCCCCTTTATATTTTTAATATGTGTGCAATTATTTAGCCTGTACAACTTAACAAATCATAAGCAAATGAGGGAAAAAATATTTACTATATCTCGTGCAGTCATACCTCTCAACCTCGTAGAGCAAGAAATCTGGACAAGGCACAAATAATGTGGGGACAAAGGGCCAAAAATAGGGACAATTTTTTTTAAATATTGCTCTTACAAAATTAGAATGTTGACAGAATAAATTTTCTGAAGGGTATGAAATCTGAAAATTAAATGTCTGTCATTATTTTCTGACTTTTGTCCTCAAGGATTTGCCAGAAAAACACAACTTTATGAGAACTAGACCAAAAATATTAGTCGAAAATCTGGACAGTCTGCAGAAATCTATATATTTGAGAGGTATGCATGCAATGTAACATTTTATTCTTTAGAAAACAGAAGCCATAACTAGGATCATTCTGTTGAAAAAGGCAATAAAGATTAAGCATTCCCCATTAGGTAAGAATATGATGAACATTCTACATACTATATAATAATTGTCAAAAAATACTGAACTCTAAACTGCCTTAAGTGATCAATATTCAGTCTCAATAGCTCAATAGCTAGTGCATTTGCCTTTGGAAGCAGAATGCTATTGGTTCAATTCCTATACAGGGAGATAGATTATTTTTCTAATATTAATACTGCAGTGTAAGAGGGGTGCTGCACTATTGAGTGTGCCATCCTTTGGATGAGATGTTAAACCAAACCCCCATCTACATGAATTGGTGGTAGCTTAGGTGGATGTAAAAGATCCCACAACACTTATCAAAAATAGTAGGGAGCAGTTCCCCAGTGCCCTACCCAAATTTCACTTTTAGCATGACTATTACCTAGGGTCTCCCCTGAAAAATTACCATTGGCTTAGTGGGACTAACCTGGTCAACAAAGTTTAAATAAATAAAATAAAGTAACAGATTAATGACTCTTGCAGTCCACCTGCAATCTAGGTGTTACCATTGTCAAACAGCACTAGTGATCTAATAAGAAAATTTCTTAACCTGCACAAAGTTAAAACAGAAACAACATTCCAGATAGAGGACATAGACAATATATGTCATAAAGGCATTCAGATCATACATGTAGCTTATTCTGCTGTATGGTATTATTCTCTCAAATGTCTATTCTGTATTAATATACTAGAATTGCAACACCTAAAGTTCATAGTCAGAAGTTTCAATGTCAAGTGTGTTATGTTTCATTTCTCAAGAAGAAGGCTGATTTACTTTTATATAGTAAGTCTTTATGATGTGTACAAACAGCCATTCTGGCAGGAAAATTAGCAGAGGTTTTAATGTATCTCAGCAGACAATGAATAGAGCAAAGAGCAAAAAATGCAAAGGTTAATAGATAAATGAAATGATCCATTTAAGAGATGATTTATCGACTTCAGTTGTGTGAATCCAAGGAAATGACTGATGGAAGGAACATACTTTATTTTATGAAAGCACAAATAACCAACTGGACTGGTATTCCACAGCAGGGATTGTTAATTCAAAGGGCACATCATGTGCATGCTCCAAACCTGGCCACAAGAAAGCAGCTAAGTCCTTTAATAGTAAAGATGCAATCCTACCAGCAGAAAGAGTTGATTCTAACAAAACTGTAGCAGAAGGACAAAGTCTAAAAGAAGGAAACAGTAGAGTGTGGAAAATGATTACTCACTGTAAACCAGGCAGAAGAGGAGTAAACTTATTCCAGCAAGCAGGGAATGTCAAGAAGAAGGTGTTTGATTCAAGCTGCTGTATCACGCTATTTTCAGAATATATTGTCATGAAGGGTCAAAATAGTTTTTGATGCAGAACATGCTAAAGAGGAAATACAAAAGTGTGTCCAACAAAAAGTGAGCTATCAAATAGCAGGGGATTCTGTTTCTTATTCTTCTGATAATAAAGCCCATGGAGACACTGTGTCAGTGAAACATTTTCCAATGTTCCAAACAAAAATACTTGAGAGACAGAGTTGACTATAAGAACCAGGAGTACATTGGAAATTAACCAGAGCATGCGTTTGGGAGATAGAGATCAACAGGAAGAAAACTAGCAACTCAGAAAGTGATGAATAAATGTAGTATTACATAGCATCAATTACATTTGTGAAGTACAAAGGAGCAGGACAACCTGGAAATATTGAACTTTTTTGACTTTGTTAAACTTGTAGGGGACTTCAAAGCATATGCCCTACTTCATATCATTAATATTTGGAAAAACATTTAGGAGAGGGGACGAGGAATGAAAGAGTTAAGTGTAAGTAAAACTAAATTTTGATTTTAACAATATTTTTGTAATACATGCCATATCATGCATGCTGTAAAGTAAAGCTTTTTCATTTGTTTTTGTGTGTAATAGGGATATCAAAGTAAAAGGTGTCCCTATTTTTCCTTCTACTTTCTTTCTTCTTTTCCAGTTTTAAGAAATGTAGGCAATGCAATGTAAAAAGGGAAGAAAGCCTGGACAAAAGAGCATGCCACAAGAAAAACTAATATGCATTATATTACTTTTGCATAGGGGAATGAATGCATTAAGGGCCTTGTCTTGAACTAATAACAAATTTTAAGGGGATGCAAATAAATAAAATAATACTATATATATATAATAAAAAGTTTCCTGTAGCAAATAAATGTTCACAGTTTAATACTGTAGTGGAAGGCAATTGTGTATCTGGTTAAAATTTTCCTATGCAGATAATCTAATAAGGGGCAATGAAAACAGAATACTTCTTTCTTTCATTGGCTAGGAGATAATGTTTTCTGATAGCATTCCATTTGTTTTCTAAATCTGGGAGAGGAATAAAGATAAGACAAAAACAGACAGCATTTAGCAAAAGTAAAAACACAGGCTGTACCTTGTGACATAGCATGAATAACCTTCATTGCAGGTTAATTCAAGCCTGTAATTCTGGCTGTCAATCATGGACAATTGTCCCTTTTAGAAAGGTTAAACTTCATTATTTAAAGATGTACAAAGTTTGGTGTGATTAAGTTAATAAGTTTAGGAGGGGAGGGGTTCAGAGGGCGTGTTTGTTTTTTTTGTTTTTTTGTTTCAGGGTTTTCATTAAAACAAAAAGTCTTGCAAGACATGACATAGATTCAATTGAATATGACAAGAAAAAATTATATAAAAAATTAACCTGCCAAACATTAGTGTATGCTTGTAATACAGAAGTTGAAACTTGACATTTTTTTAAAAAGAGCTGTTATGCATAACAGGTGGTAATAATAACTTCTTATCATAATGACAGCATTTTCCATCCATCCATCCATGCATGCATGCATGCACGCATGCATCCATCCATCCTCAACCCCTTTTCTCATTTTTACACATGGGATCACGGTATTATTTCAACAGATACAATCAACTACAGCCAAGGTTCATACATATTACTTAAAATGAGAATGGTCTCATAAATATATATAAAAAGAAAAAGTAGTGAAATATATTTAAAATGCAGAGTACAAATGCTTATTATAAGGGAGACAAATTTGAAAAAAAATATGCATATGGATTTGATAAACAAAGAATTTCAGGATGGTTATTCAGCTGAATATCTGGGACAAAGGGAACGGGGAGTAATTATATTAATTATGAGGTGATCTCTAATAGTGGTAGAAGAGGGGAAAAAGATAATAATGGTGGATTTGTAGTACTAAGGGGCTACTTGCAAGGGAGCAGGATTATGCTAGCATGTTATTTACATTTCACCTAAAACTGTTACAAAGGAGCTTAAGAAATTTCTCAGAGAAATAATCAGCTTTCATCAAGGAATATAACAGTCATAAAACAAGTGGAAGTGGGATCCTTAGAAAAGGGTAGAAGCAAATTACAAAGAAAAAATGGGAATCGTGGGAACAATATATGCAGAATAATGTTTTGGAGGAGGAATGAGGTTTAACGGAAGGCAGGAATTCAATTAAACATGTAATATTTGACTGAGAATGATTGGATAGATATAACTGATGCATAATGCTTGCATCTGAAAATATGTCAATATGTTTTATTTTCATTTGTATAAATATGATTGCTTATGTTATAATTGATAATTTAATAAATATGTTTCTTTTGTAAAAAAAGACTATTAACAGATGTATTTGCTATAACAGAAGTAAATAGGACATATTATTTACCAGCTAAATTAATAACAGGCAAAGTGTTACCACAAAAATGCAGAGCAATAAGGGAAAGGAAGGGAAGAAATAAAATGCCATCATGGAGGCATCGAGCAGAGAAATCTACAAAGCAATTAGTACAAGAAGTGTCACTGGCAGAAGAGTATAAAAGAGGGAATGGATCAACAAAAATACTTAGAAAGATAAAAGTGATAAAAGCAATGTCCAGTATCAGAATAGACCAGGATCTATCATATAGTATTGCAAATAATATATTAAATAAATCAGTACAGACAGAAAAACTAAGAAGATAGGCAAATACACATATAGGAAAAGTACAAAATAAACAATTCAGTGATGACCCAACAAACTTTGATAGAGATTGGGAAACAACGAAAAAAGGAATAGAAACATCACCAAAAAAGAAGAAATAGACACTTTAGAGAAATGCAATTTAAGAAGACCTTGTGGACCATAACAAAGATGTTGTATGGATAGCAGAAGTAAAAGAAAGAGTACGTAGTTCATATGTATAGGATATAAAATGGGATGAAGTAATGTCTAGAGACACTGAAACAAATTTAATAAAAGCTCCTAAATGGAAAACCTCAGCTCCAGATGCAGTAGTTAACTTCTAGCTAAAAGTATTAACAGCTTTACATGAACATTTAGCCTTGAGTAAGAACTACTAATATGCACATCCTGAACAGATACCAACCTGGTTAACAACAGGAACAAACAATACTCCTCCGTACGAGTGAACCCACAAACCATCATAAAAACTGAAGACAAATAACTTGCATTCTGAGGATGTAAAATCTATATACTGGAATTAATGCAGACAGTTTATATCCATTTAGAAGAAAACTCAATCAAGGAAAGAGAGTAAATGGGTAACAAATGAAAGTCATATGGAATAAATTATCATTTGTTGGTTAATAATCCGTAATGAAGAATTGTAAAAAGGGGGACGAATATAAGTATGGCATGGCTAGATTACAAAAAAGTATGTGACAGCATCCCACATTCATGTATAAGATATATACTACATTGATCAATTGCATTATAGTGATTTTGAGACAGTGGCAAATCACTTTGCAATTAAGTCATGACAAAGGGCAAATTATTATCCCAGGAATAAAAATTCAAAGATGGATATTCCAGTGTAATTCTTTGTCACCACTATTGTTTTTTTTTTTCTTGCCCTTAACTAATTAAGCTGTCTACTTAGACTAATTAGGTCTTAATTATAATTTGACTTCCAGAAAACAAGTAAGTATAAATACTTCTCATTTTCTTTTTGTGGATGACTTAAAACTGTACAGTTCATCAGATGAGGAGCTGAAACCACAACTGAAAGTGGTTAAACCTCTCTCAGTTGATATAACAATGTCATTTGGACTTGATAAATGTGCAAAGGCAACATTTAAAGCAGGAAAGCTACAGCACAAAAAAATATCAATCTGTGACAGGAATGTGATAGAAAGGAACTTGAGGAGGAAGGAGTGTATAAATATTTGGGAACCAATGAAGGGTCAGCAAAAAAACATGAACAAATGCGAACAAAAATCAGTAAGGAATACTAAAAATACTAAAGCTAATACTGAAACAGCCCTGACATCTAGGAGCAAAAGTTCAAACTATTAACCAGTTTGCTCTTCCTGTTCTAACTTACAATTTTGGTGTGATTGACTGCCCCCAAAAGGTATTGGATCAGTTGGACAGAAAAATAAGATAAATGTTTCATGCTTATCAAATGATATATAAAAATCAGTGTATACCAAGATTATATATCCCTCATTCTGGGGGAGGTATGGGTCTCCTTGAAATTGATTACATGCATAGATCTGCAATCATGGGACTGCATACATAACTACTGACCTCACCAGATTCAAACATAGTGAAAGTTTTCAAACATGAGAAGTCTAAGATGACTTCCATGCTTAGTTCAGCAGAAGCATATCGGTTTCAAATGGGAATGGAAATCAAACCAGAAGTAGACTCATATCAGGCATTAAATGAGTATGCCAAAAATATAAGGAGAAGGAGCAGATGAGAAGACCAGAAATGTGGAAAAGCAATACATATTTTTGTAAGTACAGAAAACTCTTGGAACAACCTCATGTTGATCAGAATTTGATATAGGAATGGTTAAAGAGAGGTGAATTTAAATCATAAGATGAAAGGTTAATATTGGCAACCCAGGATACTGGACTATGTACAGAGTTTTTACAAAGTCAATTGAACATGTGGGATAAACAGACAAATGCAGGTTCTGTAAAACAGAACTGGAAACAGTCATGCATCTTGTTGCTGTGTATTATACACTACTGGCAGAGGACCTGTATACGGAAAGGCTTAATACTGTGGAAAGACTGTTGCATTGGGGATTGTGCACACATTACAATATTGAAGTACCTGAGAAGCATTGGAAACATGAACCACAAAACATTATAGAGAATGATGAAATTTGCATCACATTACATCACCCATTACCAACAGTTCAGAAAATAGATGCCAGAAAACTAGATATAGTAGGCCATGAAAATAAGACAAAAGTAGATTTGATCCTTAAAACTGCTGCACCCAATGATTACTGTGTCATATGTAGAGGGAGACACAAAGTAATCAAATACCAGGATCTGTAGGCAGAAATGAGAACAATGTGGAAGAAAAACACCCAGACAGTTCCAATAATAGTAGGAGAAATGGGTCTCAAGAAGAATATACAGTTGTATTTAAATATCCTACCAATACATGTAACTCCATATGAATTTCAGAAGGAGTTGATTCTGGGTACATTGCAGTTGTTGCTAAAAGCATTTTTGGCCAACATCAAATATTGAAACAATACTAATTTCATGGACTTTAATCATACCCAGACTTAGGAATGGGGTCCATTCACATCATGGCATTAGAAACCCAAATAACTTGGAGAAATTAAATCATGAAAAGCCTTCATGACAGACACTCTTCCCCAGGCACAGTCCAGCACTTTTTCTTAGAAGATTACATGTTTCATAATAATATATATACCACCATTACATCATGTGCATAGCCTCTGAGCCTCTGTGTTTACCCTCAGCCAGCAGGCATACTCCCTGCACATCCTGAAAAATAAAGAAATAACAATGTAATGTTAACATTTATGATTGCTAAAAAAGCAATGTGCCAGTATTCACTTTCCAGACCCATGGGTAACATCAACAGCTGAAGCTAGATGGAGACAATATCCAGGCACATGTCACTAAGGTATTCATGACTTATCAAGTAGGGGCCCTTGTAGACAAACTCATATGGTGAAAATATATCTGCTATGTCTAACAATGGGGACCCTTTCTAATGGGTTATGTGATTTGTTTGCCTTCTAAGCAGTAAATTCACCAGGATGGAAGGAAGAGAGTGTAACAATCAAAATTCAGAAGGGTCATTCTTGACATACTGATGTATCAAAGGAAGTCCAACTTTTGGAATTATGTGTAATTAACGTAAAGATTGCCAAGATAGCAATCCCTGCTGAAGGCATGAGCTAAAGACCAACTGACTGCAGGGCAATGGTTAGCGATGGAGATATTCTTGCAGGAAGCATTTAAAACAGCTATCCCTCTACATAAATGATCATTTACCACAGCATTCCCAAATGCATGGCAAGGTGGCTTTTTGTAAAAACTAATGCAGTTAACAGGTTTGTTGGGAAAAGAGAAAACTTCCCTCCCTGTTGAGGGTATTTCTAACTTCATTAACATGCTTCAGTTAAAACCTCAGCTTACAGTACATATCCCAAGTATGAATAACACTCACTGTACCCCAGTCTCCACCCTAGAAGAGAAAAAGATGGAGATGAGTGGACTGTTTCAGGGCATCTTGCAAACCACTGTCAGATGAAAACACGATTTATCACAAGGAACACTTGACCATTCTGAAAGACTAAATAAGATTTCCTAAACATGAAGGCCTGCAGCTCTGAGATCCTCTAAGTAGTGTTGACTGTAACAGGAAACCAATATTTGCTGAGAAATTAACTTTTCATCCATTGAACAAGAAAATAAAACCTCAGAGAGGCAAGCATGCATTTAATAATAATAATAATAATAATAATAATAATAATAATACCCATTAACAAATAAGTAACAGGTAGGTCCACTAGGAGATTTTTTTTTTTTCAGTTTCAACAGCATTAGTAGCTTAGTAGAATTAGTTATAAGGGAATATGGTGCAGCAAGGAAGTTGGTAGATGTCTCTTGAGATATTGTTAGCAAAAGAAGATACTGCAATATGGAGGTCGGTGGAAGTTTCTTTTTTTTCTAAGCACCTTTTTGAATTACCACTTGTAACAAGCCAAACTTACATTTATATAAAAGTAATCAAACCATATTAACAAGATCATATTTATAAACATTATCCACCATGTATATTGTTATATATCCTATCATCTAGGCAACCTTATATAAATTATTCAGTTCCTGCCTTCTCTTAAAATGCATTCTTCCTCCAAAAGATTTTGCTGAATGCATCGTTCCTACAATTTCCATTTTTTTCTGTGTAATTTACTCCTCCTACCCATTTCTGAAGATCACACCTCCTGTTCCTTTATCTTTGTTACAATATTCACTACTTCAAGTATATTTGGTTTAGATTTTGATTACCATTTTCTAGTAACTTATTTTTTATCTGCCAGCAGAATTAAACTTATCAAGGCCTTACTATGTCTAGGCAATTTGGATCCTATATCCCCAGCTAAAAATATATCAATATATATATATATATATATATATATATATATATATATATATATATATATATATATATTCCTTAGTTGCACTCATTTGCTTACCCAGTATTCATGTCAGAGTACTCTGTAGAGAATTTTTTAAAGTCTGCCAGCTCATTACATTCACAAAACATATGTTCCCATTTATCACTTTCTTCCTCATCATACCTCCAACATTTGCCATCTATCTGAGAAAAAAAATATTTGGAGCCTGATTATTATATAGACGTATCTATGCAAGTACATCCAGGCAAAAATCCTACATTTTCTAGACTTTGCTGCATAGCTGGGAGGCATACATATGCCCCCCCACTGTTTCTTTATGAATTGCATATCTTATCTCTCTTCCCAAACTTTTCTTACCTCTTCTGATTGATTCCTATAGCTGTTGTGTAATATTTTACAAGCACAATTAATTATCACTTCTGTTCTAGATTCAGTTAAAATCTCAACCAGTGCAGATGTTTCATTTAGAATTCCTCTATCCCCTTCTCTTTGTCTATACACTGATATCAATCCCTGATAGGGAAGGCAATCACTAGCCTGCAGTTCAAGTGTCTACTTGGCCCCTTCCCGTCCTATTACCTTTCCTTCACAAATTATTTGTGCTAAATACATTGGTTCCTTTGCCAGTTTCCTCCAGTAAATTCCAGCCCTCTCCTGTCTATTCTCTGTACTCTAATTGCAGTCATCCCCATAGTTAGAATCTCCCTTCTCCATTTCCATGTTGGCTTAATTCCTAACATCTTGAAAAAGCCCGTCATAGGAACGGGTGAAAGCGCTTGAGTTATTTCCTTTTTTACGTTGGATTCTACTACTACTGAGTGTTATTTCTTTTTATTGTTGTTTTTTTGTTAAAAGCATTTTATTAACGGAGAAGTATTTCTTGACTACAACATTTTGGAGATTCGCAAGAAGAAGTTTATTGGCTACTTGTGCTTCTGCTAACTTTTTTCCTAGCTGCTTTTTGGGACATTGTTCGTGTTTAATTCCTAATATCCTTTCTGTTACTTTATGAGTAAAATATTTCTGTTTTTTTTTTTAATTTCTCCAAATCATTTGGGTTTTAATACCAAGACCTAAGTCAAAGTATGATTAAAGTTCATTAAATTAGTATGACTGTTATTATTCTCCTTAAGCATCTGCATCCAACATTCTATTCTTTCCTTATTTCTTGAATTACTCCCCTGCTTCATTATCAGCCTTTCCACTTTGAATTGTAGCTTTCTGCTTGTATTATGTACAAGAGCTTTAACTCTTTAACTCTGAGATATATCTTCAAATCAAGCAATCCTAAACCTCCTTGTTCTGTTCGGAATATCAGCTTGCCCTACTTTACTCTTGCTGTATTCCCCTCCCACACAAAATCCTTCAACTCTTTACTAATTACTGTCCAAAACTTCTCCTCATGTAGATAAAATATGCCTGACCTGTGCATAAAACTAAAGGGACTAAAAACAATTTATTGCTTGCATCTTGCTTCCCATATCCATAGGCAAGAGCACCCAGGTTCTCAGTTTGTTTTATTATCTTTTGTTTAGTCTCTTCCCACATATCCTTAATTGCCATAGCCAAATCCTTTTTAATCCATACTCCTAAATACTTTATTTTATCACGTCCCCATAAATATGGTTATTGCTGGACAAATTCACATTTGGGTACGTAGTTTATAGCTATAGCCTTTGTTTTGTCTTTAATAATTTTGTATCCTAAAAAAGAGAACTGTCTCAGAATATGTTGGTGGAAGTTGCTTGATATACAGTAATAGTATTTTTAATACCTTTTCTAAATTATCGCTTAAGACACAGGCAAACTACATTAATAGAAAATACAAAAACAACCAGAAAACAAAATAAAATAAATAAATGAATAAACAACCAGCTGTAGATCCAAAGAAATGTATTATCTCTAGTGCCTCGGCCACAAGGCATTCAAGAAGTAACAAACATTATTAAACACACATCATTTTATATATATGTGTATATATATATATATATATATATATATATATATATATATATATATATATATATATATATATATATATATATATATATATATATATATATATATATATATATATATATATATATATATATATATATATATATATACATAATTTATCTATATATAATATATATATATATATATATATATAATTATACAATTATTCAATTAAACAATTAAATTAGATATTTCCAATTAACTTCACAATTCAAACCTGTAGGTGTCAAAGTATTATACTTTAAAATAAAAATAGATTTTTTGTAAAGAAGTGCTCTTTCAATGAACAACTTTCTCCTACCATAAATCTAATTTGTTCAAGAACAGTACCTTGCAATAACAAAAAAATCACTATTGTGCTTGTCTTCAAAATGTAAAGCCACAAATCTGTCCAATCTTTGATTCTTAATATCACTAATGTGCTCAAGCAACCTCATTTTAAACATCCATTTAGTCTCTCCAATGTAAAACAGGTTGCATGGGCACCGCAAAGCATATATAACTTCCATAGTATTACATGAAAATAAACTAGTAGGTAAAAATTTTAATATTATTAACTTAAAACAACAAACCACATTTTGACAAACAGTACAGATATTACAAGGAAAAGTACCAATAATTACTGGCTGTTTAATAATACCAAGATTCAGGGAAACAAAATAACCACATACCAACATATCCTTAAGATTCTGTCCACGTATCTATGAAACACAAGCAGAACCCCCAAAATATTTTTGCCAATTCACTATCTTTAAGAAGAAAACCCCAATAATATTTAAACACAGCATAAATTTTCTCACTCAAAATATTACACTATTGCAAAACAAGTTTCAGTCCCACCTGTTTATTATTTCCTGCTGAAAACTGATTATTTCCCAAAATTTTCTTAAGTTCCATAATAGCACCTTTTGGTGGAATATAAATTCAAGCCAGCATAATCTTCCTTGCTTGCAGTAGAACTTTACTTCCATAAATCTACTACTATTGTCTTTTTCCTCCTGTTTATATATATATATATATATATATATATATATATATATATATGTGTGTGTATATATATATATGTGTGTATATATATATATATATATATATATATATATATATATATATGTGTATATATAAAAGCACTTTACTATCGCAAAATACTGAAATCTCGAATTTCAGTATCTCGAGAAGAAAACACCGAAAGTGGAGTTGAGTGAAACTGCACTTGATCGAATTCGAAGTGTCGAATTTGTGGTTGTGGAGGCATGGTATGTGTGATCTGTTGTATTTGTAAGATGCAGTGTGCTGTGGGAAATGATTTGCCTGCAATGTTGTGTGGATATATGTGGAGATTCAGGTAAGTGCTGTTTTTATAAGGGTTTTGGGCAGGGATTTGAGTGTATGTCAGTGTGTTGGGAAGTTTGAGGTGTAGGTTAGGGTAGGTAGGTAAGAGTATGAGTGTGCAAGTGTTGAGAGGGGTGGTGTTTGTACGTATGTGGTTTGTGTTTGTGCAAGGGGAATACAGTTTATGTAGTGATGCATTTAGTGTCTTTGTCTTTTTAGTGCAACCTTGGATTTAGTGTATATAAGTAGTGGGGGTATGGAGGGGGGCGCAGTCCCCCAAATGACAGGTGCAGGGGGCTTGCCCCCCTGCTTATATGTAGGGTAGATGTGTGTGTGTATTTCTGTTGCTGTGTTTGTGTGTGTTTTGTTGGTTTGTTGTAGTGCGGGGAGGAAGTTGTATATATGTTTGTGTGGTGGAGGGTTTATTTAAAAGTTGCAGTTTTGAAATTCGCGCTTTTGGGGGGTTTGCTATTGTGAATGTTTGGCTTTACAGTCTTGAGATACTGAAATTCGAGATTTCAGTATTTTGAGAATATAAAGTGAATCCGTATATCCACATTTACAGTAGCTAATGTGATACTGGGTATATTGCTGCCATTCTGAATATGTGTTAACAACTGTGGTGAAAAGCCAACCCCTCCCCCTCCAATGCAGATAGACCTGAGACACACAAGATTATAAAGTATATATATATATATATATATATATATATATATATATATATATATATATATATATATTAAAAATGAAAACAAAACAGTCCTGGACTAAGTGCCCCTCAGAGAAAATACGAAAATCCAGAAAAACACAAGAGGCAGCACCACAGCAAATAACAAAAACTCCATGTAGATTTAATGAATCCAGTAAAGCAAAACAGTAAGTGCTTTCACGTTGTAAAAACGTTTTATCAGACTTTCATATACAGACATCCTCTGTTCCATTTAAATATTTGCAACATTTCATCCTCATCCAATCAATTAATTAAAACAATTATGACATCACATTCATCATTACAACCTATATAACCATAAAATCTTTCTTAAAATCCATATAACGTATTCACAATTATATAAAATTGATATATAAAAACATATATTACTATATAAATATATTGTATTCAATATAAAAACAATTAGAAAAATACATTTAATAGAACCAGTTCAAGTGCCTACTGTGCATATGACCTAGCTGCTAAAAATGGTTTGAGTGTTACTTTATCATTTAAGCCACTCAATCTATGTGCTTGCAGGCATATAATCCACTTATTTTTTTGCCCCTCAGTGAAGTTCTTAATATTCCCTATCCTACCAGTCTTTTTAGCTAACTCTAATGCTCTAAACCTAAACTTATGTGTCATACCATGGGTCAACACATGTGTAGCCAGTGCATTTTTTTCATCTTCTTTATTGATGATATACAAATGTTCCCTCACTCTCTCCCTGAGGGTTCTGTTTGTCTTGCCTACGTAAAAGGATTTACATGCCTGACATTGTGCCAGGTATACTAAGTCCCTTGTTTTGAAATCATCATAATGATTAAAAACATGTTCTTGTCCAGTATCTGGGTGGACAGACT